>NW_027507787.1:93276152-93423652 GCF_037356315.1 Lithobates pipiens
ACTCTTTTGACTGCTGCTAACAGATTGGGAGTGACACCACCTCATAAGTGTGGTTGGCACTCACATCCAGTCTGCGGAGAGCTGGTGTTGGCAGGAGTGAGAGTGTGAGCAAGAGCAAGACCGCCCTATTGAGAGATCCCCAAGGATACTGGTAGAGGCAACAAAGATGATAAGATCATTTAATCTTTACTATACATCTTCCTGAGGTATTTTTACTTCATTAGCCTCCCAGTATTACATTCTGGAGCCGTGTATGTTTACTTCATGCTACCTATGCACGTGGCGGTAGCCACATCAGTGGAACTCTTTGCTTAATACAGCTCTGACAAGGCTATCCTTACACGGTCTAACACAGGGTGGATAATTATGCTGCAGTCTATGTATGAACCACTATCATGCTAAAATCGCTCTTCTGCTTGTGGCTCTTCACGGCTCTTAATTTTTCAGGCAAACTACCTGGATTCCCTCTTTGTATACAGTTCCACTTTAGGTACTAGATCCACACGGTATTATCAGTGAGCTAGTGGACTTTATTAATATTCTCCTATTGGTGCCGCCTTTCTTAGTGACACCTTTTTACAATTTTTCTGATTTTGGATGGAGGAATTTCAGCCACTCCCTGCCAAACCGCCCAAATTTCAGCTTTAGATTGGGTACTTTTCAGGCCAAGTAAATTAACTTTAAATGTAGCTCCAAGAAAGAATGATTCTTGAGCTCTGTAAGTTTGTTCACCTCTAGTCTTCTTTTCATATGCAAAATGGGTAATATTTACCTGTGTGGTGCTTTGCATGGCGCATCAGCTGCTTCTGCAGACGGAACAGCCTCCCACAGGAGGGATGCGGACACACATATTTCTTCTTTAAAAGGTGCTGATATTTAATATGGTGCTAAAGACAAAAAGGCAACAGTGTCATGTTCAAAGTCCTCTACAATTTCCGCAGTGATTCATCCAATTCCCCCATAACTACTTACAGGTGGTTTACACTTTCACATAAGAAAAGCTAAATAAAACTGAACTCCAGCCTACCTTTTTCCCCACATTAAAGTAATTTTCCTGTGTAAAAGTAGGAAGAGATAGCTTAGCTACTGCACCACCTCGGTCCAGGCTGGGTGATTAAAAGCAGCCTCAGCTTGATTCATTCAAGCCATTCTCCCCAATATGATTTCCCCCCGCTACCGTGATTAAGCCCCAGGGGCAGGGCAAAACATGTTGGAGGCATGGCTTGGATAAATCAAGCTGAGGCTACTTTTACCTGCTAAACACTCAGATGAGGTGTGTGGCGGCGGGGCTATCTCTTCCTATTTCTGCAGTGTGCTTTGGGTCTGGATGAACCTTTCCCCAGCCTGCACCCTTACTAGTCAGCTGCATCCAATTCATGGGACCTTGTTAGCCTGAGCAGGGGCCACTAAGCATTTACCATAAGTCTTTTCCTGTGTTGAAACTGTTTGCTCTCATTTTCCCTGGAAACTTGCATCTCCACAATATAACCCCCTTGAAGCTGTAGCAGCTATTTTGAGCATGGTTTTATTTCCTGTTTGAATTACTTTAAAGTGAATGTAAAGGCAGAAGGTTTTTTATCTTAATGCATTTCTATGCATTAAGATAAATAAACTTCTGTGTGCAGCAGGCAGGGTACTGAGACATTTACCTAAGCCTGCCAGGAAAGTACCTTTCACGTCACCCTTAAAGTGGATGTAAACCGATTCATGAAATTTGGACCTAGGCACATATATTTGTAGTGTTTACTTATCTCTGTCCAAAGCACTGTGTCTTGCTGCTGCTCTGTTCCTCTGTTATCAGCATGATAACTTCTGACAAGTCCTCTGACACAGGAGATAAAAGTAGATGTAAATTTGTGTCAGGGTGGGTGCTATAAATAGGTTAGCAGAGAGCTTGTCTATTCACAGCACAGCTCTCCACGATTCTTTGTTCCTCTGCCTATGTGGAGGGGGAAGGGGGGCGCCTTGAGCTCCAATCAGTACTACTTCATATTCCCATTGCACACGTTCCTGGATGTGCTCTCGGATTTGGGTGCTGTAGCAACAACCAGCTGGATACTGGTTCAAGTCACGGTGAAGATATTTGCCAGCACACCATGGAACGATACAAATAGCGTCCAAACGGGTGATTAATTGTATGATCACAACACAAAGATAGTGCAACGTTTCGGAGCCGCTCAGGGCCCCTTCATCAGGCACAAAGGGGCCCTGCGCGGCTCCGAAACGTTGCACTATCTTTGTGTTGTGATCATGCAATAAATCCCCCATTTGGACGCTGTTTGCATCGTTCCATGGTGTGCTGGAAAATTTCCTCCAATCAGCTCACACACAGTATGCCAAGACTCCCCTCCCCCTGCTTGAACAGGAAGAAAAATTCTAACACGATGTGCACTGTCTAAAGAATATAGCAAGCTGAAGACAGCAGATATACATGTAAAATGTATATATAGGGAGATTTTTTCATCTCAGTGTATCATCTGAGGCTGTTCACTTCACTGGGTATATGTGAGGGTTTACATCCACTTTAAAGTGTTACTAAACCCAGTAATATGAAAATAGGTCATCCACCCCCACAGTGCCCACAGCTTATAAATCTTTTTATATTAAAATACTGCCACTATATACCTTTTTGGATGATCCATATACCACGGTTACATGATTAACTGCAGTTTCACCAGTGCTGAGAGTTCAAGTAGGAGGGGATTTCCACTATAGCCTGTATACACAACCACATGTGTGATGTCAATTGCATGTGACCTGGCTAGCTCTGAGTAGTAAATGTTCTCTCCATCATAAAAGATGCAACTGAGCATGTGCAGGTCGGCTACCCTGCCTGTGTTAGCTGGCCTTCCCCAGATAGTGCAGAGAGGGAAGGATCTATGCATACAACATAAAACTTTAGAATGTCTTTAGAATGTAAGCTCAACGAGAAGGGCCCTCCTGTACCTTTTGTCCTGTACTGTAATTGTGTTGTCCCCCCTATACATTGTAAAGCGCTGCGTAAGCTGTTGGCGCTATATAAAACGTGTATAATAATGATAATATAATAAAACAGCTTTTTTACACAATGTATAGGTTTAACCCCTTAAGTTCCACAGTGAGTATAACAAGCATACTATGCTGCATATACAGACTGATTTTACTGTTGTGGGTTTAGTAACACTACGTATCTTCCTTGTTCTGCTCAATGGAGCTGACTATAACAGCAAATTTGATTCCCATGTTCATTCCTGGTTGTGACTAAGGATGGGCTCGGGGGTGTTCGCACACTCCACGTGCAGAGCCCGCCAAGAAGTTGGCGCAACGCTAATCACAGGCAGTGGGACATTTTCCCGATGTGCAGCTGCAGAGATCGGGAAACGTTTCACTGCCTGTGATTAGCGCAGCGCTGTACCGACTTCCTGGACACATGGAGTGTGCGAAAACGCCCGAGCCCATATCTAGTTATGACACACTATCACCTGTCCCTCAAGACACCTCAAATCACATATACAATGCATCTGCCCATCCTTATCATCGTAGTCCTGGGCCCACCGCTATTCCAGCAGAAATGACATCACAACAGCGGAAGCGGCGCAACCACAGATCCCAGTATTCAAGCAAATAAGGGTTGCTGTGGGGCTGGAATCGCTGTTAAAATGTAGCCAATCATTGTATGGTATCAGTAAGGTCTGGGTGTGGTGTAAAAAAACAAAAAAAAGACGGAGTTCTACATGTGTGAAGTTGGAAAAACCCTGTTGTGGTTGGAACATAGAATTCCATCGTCTACTCCCATTTAGAGACCTGCCTACCTCCTTCATGATCGAGGTAACTGAAACCTTTGTCACCAGACAGAAAATACTGGAGCCAGATAATCAGCAACACATCCAGGAAAATCGCACTTTAACCGCCTCACTCCCGCCCGCCGTCATATGACGTGACAGACTTTGAGAGTGTATATGATGACGATGCCTGTAGCTACAGACATCATTCAAATATTGCCGTTTTCAGCCAGCGATTCCCTACACCATAAGAATGATCATAGTGGCTGTTCCGCTGCTTGATCATTCTTACGGGATGGCGAGAGGGGACTCCCCTCCTGCCGCCCTCTGGTGCTTCTACCGACTCACTGCTATGATCGATGAGTCGGACAGAGGATCTGCCAGCCCCGGATGTTGATCATAGAGATTTCCGGCGGACCAGAAGGTCGCCAGAGTCCCTGATAGTCGAAGGCCAGGCGCGATGTAATGACGTCATGCGTGGCCTCTGCATTCAAAAAACCGGCGCCGTTTCGGCTGGGAATCGGTGATCGGTTTATTTATTTTTATTTTATTTTAGGCTTCCCAGCCTAGTAGTGAGATGTCTTATTGACCCCATATCTCACTATAAAGAGGACCTGTCATGCCATATTCCTATTACAAGGGATATTTACAGTACCGATTTTTAAGTACCGAACTTTGGCGCCATTCCACGAGCATGTGCAATTTTGAAACATAGCATGTTAGGTATCTATTTACTCGGCGTAACTTCATCTTTCACAATATGCAAAAACATTGGGCTAACTTTACAGTTTTTTTTTTCTTTTCCAAAAAAAAGCATTCGAAAAATTGCTGCGCAAATACCGTGCAAGATAAAAAGTTACAACAATCGCCACTGTATTCTCTAGGGTCTTTGCTAAAAAAAAAAAAAACATATATAATGTTTGGGGGTTCTATGTAATTTTCTAGCAAAAAAAATTATGATTTTTACATGTAGGAGAGAAATGTCAGAATTGGCCTGGGTGGCAAGTGGTTAAAGAAATCATCTATTTCTGCCATTATCTGTTTAAACCTCATTCAAGCACTGCTTTGCATGCCTCTGATAATAACTATCACAGTTGCCAGTACACTTTTCTCATCTCTCAAACAAACTTTAAGCACTCAAATGGCTGATGCCAAAGCCGATCGCATGTGCAGCACCATGGCAAACTGCAGTCTGAATAAAAGCTCAGGTGGCGCCCTACTTGGCTGTAAAGGAAAGGAAGGTTTGCTTCTGCTTTAAACAGGTTTAGGAGGGGCTTAATGGAATCCTGTACTAAGAAAGCATGGAGGCTGTCATTGCTAACCTTTTCTTTTCATAATAATACCTGAGCAGTTAAAGATTTAGGCTGACCATAGATAGAATCTCGGCCAGTTCAGCAAGGATCGGCCGAGATTCGATCCATCTATGGGCAGGCCGGTTGTAATTAAGTCAATTCATTGATCGACTTCAGTAAAACCAGCCCCCCCCCCCTTTTTTTTTTTTCATGCAATCACCGTTTGTGGCTATAGCAGCCGGGAGTGATCAGGGTGTTCAGCTGGCAATGAAGGATTCTCGCCAGCAGAACACAACTGCGCTGTGGGAGGGATTCCCCACATCAGCTAATGGAGTGTAAAATCAAAACTACAAGAATGTTGGTATTTTGCAGGATCTTCAGTCGCCAGTTTCTCTCCGCTACTGCAGAGATCAGTGGCACAGGCAGCAGAAGAGGTGAGAATTCTATGTATTCTTTGGAGGGGACACTTTAATGAGAAAGATTTATTTTTGTGACAGAATCACTTAATTTATACTCTGTGAAGAGCATCTACTTACCTGTAAGTATCTAGGGTGTGCCAGAACTGTACCACATCCTTCCATCTCACAGCGCACATACTGAAGAGGGGGCTTCTTTCTAAACAGGGCAAAAAGAAAATTTAAAAAAAATCTGCGTTAAAAGCTGTTAAAGCAGCCTAAGGGCTAATAAATAAATGATAAACGCACATATTTATGCATTTATTATTTTTTCCACATGAGCACGTGTAAAGCATTGCACCCCCCGATCAGTGGTTACTAGACATGTTACATCCTAAATACCAGTGTAACATGCAGGTGAACTTATCCTTTAATACACACACAATGCTTTGCATAAGCATTCACTCTTTACCTTGGACTTTTCCAAGGTTCCTTCACAGTAAAGCCCCATACACACTATCAGATTTTCTGCTGATTTTTCCCTTCAGATTTGCCAAAACCATATAATATGAGGTCAAATTTTCAAAATTCAAAATTTCAAAGTTTCAATTTGTATGCAATCAGGCAGGCCCTTGCATTACATGGTTTTGGCAAATCTGAAGATAAAAATCAGCAGAAAATCTGATAGTCTGTACAGGACTTAAGAGCTGTGAAAATGTGGAATAGACTCCCTCAATAGCTGGTTCTGGCCAGCTCAGTAATTGCTAAAGGATTCTTTCCTAAATGTACTTAACCACTTGACCACTGGGCACTTAAACCCCCTTAATAACCAGACCAATTTTCCGCTTTCAGTGCCCTCACATTTTGAATGACAATTACTGATACAACACTGTACCCATATGAAATGTTTGTCCTTTTTTTCACACAAATAGAGCTTTCTGTTGGTGGTATTTAACCACTTTCAGACCGGACCAATTTGCTGGTCAAAGTCCAGACCACTTTTTGCGATTCGGCACTGCGTCGCTTTAACTGACAATTGCGCGGTCGTGCGACGTGGCTCCCAAACAAAATTAACGTCCTTTTTTTCCCACAAATAGAGCTTTTTTTTGGTGGTATTTGATCACCCCTGCGGTTTTTATTTTTTGCGCTATAAACAAAAATAGAGCGATAATTTTGAAAAAAACGCATTATTTTTTACTTTTTGTAATAATAAATATCCCCCAAAAATATATAAAAAAACATTTTTTTCCCTCAGTTTAGGCCGATACGTATTCTTCTACATATTTTTGGTAAAAAAAATCGCAATAAGCGATTATTGATTGGTTTGCGCAAAAGTTATAGCGTTTACAAAATAGGGATCGTTTTATAGCATTTTTATTAATAATTTTTTATTATTTTTTTTTTTACTAGTAATGGCGGCGATCTGCGATTTTTATTGTGACTGCGACATTGTGGGGAACCCATCGGACATTTTTGACACATTTTTGGGACCATTGTCATTTATACAGTAATCACTGCTATATAAATGCAGTGATTCCTGTGTAAATGACACTGGCAGTGAAAGGGTTAACCAGTGGGTGGCAGTGTAGGGGTTAAGTGTTCCTAGGGGTGTGTTACTAACTGTGGGGGGGTTGGGCTTTCATTTAGTGTACACTGATCTCTGCTCCAATCACATGGAGCAGAGATCAGCGTCACTAGTTGCTAGGCAGAATGGAAAAATGTTGTTTATACAGCATTTCCTCCATTCGGCCGCTCCGTGAGACGATCGCGGGGATGCCCGCGGCGATTGAGTCCGCGGGTCCCGCGACCGGACTCACGGGGGTCCCGACCAGCGCGGGAGCGCGCCGCCGGCGGCGCGCTCCCGATGGCACGGCGGCAACGAATATTGGACGTACATGTACGCCAATATGCCTGCCCGTGCCATTCTGTCGACGTACATCGTCGTGCGCTGGTCGGGAAGTGGTTAATCACCGTTGTTTTTTTAATTTTTTTGCACTATAAAAAAAAACAGACTGAAAACTCTGTAAAAAAAAAAAATACATTTTTCTTTGTTTCTGTTATCTGTTATAAAATTTAGCAAATTAGTAATTTTTCTTTATAAATTTTGGCCAAAATTTATACTACTACATATCTTTGGTAAAAATAAGTACAAATTGGTGTATATTACTTGGTCTTTGTGAAAGTTATAGAGTCCACAAGCTATGGTGCCAATATCTGAAAATTGTATCACACCTGAAGTACTGACGGCCTATCTCAATTCTTGAGACCCTAACATGCTAGAAAAGTACCCCCCAAATGACCCTTTTTGGAAAGAAGACATTCCAAGGTATTTTGAATGAGGCATGGTGAGTTTTTTGAAGTTACCATTTTTTCCCACAATTCTTTGCAAAATCAAGATTTTTTTTTTCTTTTCACAAAATTGTCATTATTATTTCTTACACACAGCATATGCATACCACAAATTACACCCCAAAAACACATTCTGCTATTACGCCCAAGCATGTCGATACCACGTGTGAGACTTTTACACAGCGTGGCCACATACAGAGGCCCAACATGCAAGGAGCACCTTCAGGCGTTTTGGGGCATCCAGGCCAATTCTGACAGTTCTCTCCTACATGTAAAAATCATCATTTATTTGCTAGAAAATTACATAGAACCCCAAAACATTATATATATATATATATATATATATATATATATATATATATATATATATATATATATATATTTTAGCAAAGACCCTAGAGAATACAATGGCAGTCAGTGCAACTTTTTATCTCGCACGGTGCAGCAATTTTTCGAATGCGTTTTTTTTTGGGGGAAAAAAAAAACAGTTTTGTGCTTTACAAAAACAAAACAGTAAAGTTAGGCCAATGTTTTTGCATATTGTGAAAGATGAAGTTACGCCGAGTAAATAGATACCAAACACGTCACCCTTCAAAACACACGCTTGTGGAATGGCGCCAAACTTCGCTACTTGAAAACCACCATAGGCAACGCTTTAAATTTTTTTTACTGGTTACATGTTTTGAGTTACAGAACGATGATTGCTCTCGCTCTAACGTTCGCAGCGATACCTCACACGTGTGGTTTGAACACCGTTTTCATATGTGGGCGGGACTTATGTGTTCGCTTATGCATGCGAGCACACGAGGACATTTGCGCTTTATTGTTCATTTTACTTTATTATTTTAGTTTTGATCACTTTTATTCCTATTACAAGGAATGTAAACATCCCAGTCAGATTTTTTTTTTTTTTTCTTTTATTGGTTGAACTAGAAGGACTTTATTCAATCAGACTATGTAACTAAAAGCACATTTTCCTGGGCAGGTTTTTTATTTCTTGTTTGACAATATTCAATCCTTCTTTAGGCAGCAGCATATAACAAAGGTGAAAGACATTCTCTCTGGAGAAGAGACGCTTGAGAGGGGATATGATTTTAATTTATAAATACCATACTGGTGACACCACAATAGGGATAAAACCTTTTCGCAGAAGGGCGTTTAACAAGACTCGTGGCCACTCATGAAAATTAGAAGAAAAGAGGTTTAACCTTAAACTACGTAGCGTTCTTTACTGTAAGAGCGGCAAGCATGTGGAATTCCCTTCCACAGGCGGTGGTCTCAGTGGGGGGGGGGGGGGGATTGATAGTTTAAAAAAACTATTAGATAAGCACCTGAACGACCACAACATACAGGGATATACAATGTAATACTTACATATAATCACACACATAGGTTGGACCTGATGGACTTGTGTCTTTTTTTAATCTCACCTACTATGTAACTATCTATCTTCCTATGTCCCTCAACAGACAAAAAACAAAAAAGCTTACTGACTAGGAGTCAAAACTCAGCCTGCCTAGGCTCCTTTCTCGAATGTGTTTATCGCTGCAAAAAAGAGTTTAGTCGCAATGACATCGTCTTCTAGTCAACTAGTCAAAGTTTCACTTCTAGTTAATATTTTTTTTTTCTAAGCAGAATTAAAACCTGAAGTGGTCTTGCATGTCTCTGCATGTGGAGGATTTAGCACACTGTGATACTGTCTCTAAAATTCCCATGAGTTTCGTTCTATTCACACTAAGGGCTGCGTAAATGATACATTTTGATGGTGTGGTATTTTCTTGCTTGATTTTTATACATAAGGTCAGCTAAAAAAAAAAAAATGTTTTTTTTCCTCTGTGGGGTGAACTGGATGGACCTGTGTCCCTTTTTCAACCAGACTAATGTGTGGTGCACACTTGTGCGGGTGATTTCTGCTGCGGGTCCACACCTGTTTATGCAGCCGCAACCACCCGCACAGAAAAATGCAGGAGATGCACGTGGGTGTCATTAATCCTACTGGAAATCCCATCAGCTGCTTCCTGCTCTGGAACTTTTCCCTGTGCAAAGTGTGGCCCTGCAGAGCCGCAGTAGGGTGAACCAGACCTAACTATGTAGGTCTTTGAAGTCTCAGGAAGCACAGTGTGTGTGCCATGGCACACTAAAACTGCAGTTCATTTTCTTACACAAGTATCTACTCACCGCCTCTTTGGGAGCTTTGGAGTTTTGTCATCCTTGCGCTTGCGCCCCCTCCTGTGAGAAGGGATGCAGGAAAAAGAAAATTAGAATTACAAATATAAAAAGACTTTAGGGTGCAGGTGACACCTACAAAAGCCTTCTAAAGTGATACTAAAGTATTTTTTTCCCCTAAAATAAAAACATGTTATACTTATCTGCTCTGCACAGAGTAGTCTCTTAACTCCTTTTCTGTGGTCCCCTGTCAGTGCTGTCCGCTCCTCCTCTTTTCCGAGAGCCCCCTCAAATTGCTGTGCTAAGGGGGCACCTATGTGGGCACGCTTCTGAGCCAGGTTGCCTACGCCCATAGACACACAGAGTGCGGCTTGGCCACACCCCCCTTCACAGTACTTAACTGACTGCAGCAGGAGCCAATGACCCCCGCTGCTGCCTATGTGTCTTGTAAGAAGAGGGGGAGGAGCAGCTAGGGAAAGGTTTTTTTTACCTTAAGGCATAAACAAAAAACTTTTGACTTTAGATTAGATCTGCACGATTAATCGTTAAAAAAAAACGCAATCTCGATTCACCCCCCCTTTTGATCTCTTCCGCTGAGAGTAGGCGATTCTTTCATATAAACAAGTGGGGAGATTATCTACTCACTCAGCTGTCAAAAGAAAGCATCCCCCTTCCTAAGTCCTGGAACACAAGTCCAATGGATCTGGCTATATGAATCCCCAAGCACTAGACGACACCAGTCTTGGAGGACATCAGGAATGACCTTTATTTGAGATCTCACACAAAATATATATACAGCGGGGTGACTAAAACCTAACCTAATTAGCATGAGCTGATTATCTAATCAACACTCAGACTAGTTTGACTGAAGGGATAAGACTTTTGGGCTCCTAGCTCACAATTCAATAACCATTACTATAAACATAAACAAAGGATTAATTAGCACAAACAACAACATTTGGAATGTCCTTACAAGCTACTAGACTCATTGACACAACAGACAGGTGTCTAGAGTTAATGACATTAGCATCTGACAGTGTGTGTCCCAACAGCATGAGACAACACACATCATATATACAGCATTGAATCTGACTAGCACAGATTATAGTGGGGTTCTCATTCACCCTGTGCCCCTTAAAATCCAGGGCTCATAATCGATCGGCAAGAGGCTCGCATTCAGTCCTCTCAAAAAGCCTGTGTCCCGGCTAGGTCTGTCACAATCGTGAATCTCATTTTAGCCAGAACCGTGCAGCTCTACTTTAGATCCACTTTAACGTTGTACAAGTTGAAAAAAAAGCATAAACGAACCTTTTCTGCCAATCCCCCCTCCGCCGATTAAATTTTTTTTCCTATGAAGTCTTGTTACAGAAACCAACACTTCCGGGAATGTTCATCTTCTGCAGACCATGATGCGTGCTATGGTTCCTCTCACTGATTCCCATGTCACTACAGGACACAGTGGTGAGGTTGGTGTGAGGAATGGGTAGGCATGGCAGAGGACCAGTGGTTTACTTCCCCTGGACAACTGAAGGCAGCGTGGTGGCCTCAAGGGCTAAACCTGCTCTGAAATCAGCTGTGCTGGGGTGGAATGGATCCCAGAGTAACTGTTCTGGTTTTAAAATTTCCATAAACATTTTTTTTTCTGCCAAGCGGTCACGTGACCATTTTTTCTCTCTTGGTGCTTAGCCTTGCCAGGGCAGTGGGTGAGCAGTAGTAGCATCATAAAGTTGCATAGTTTTACCTGTTGGCGTCATCACTATGTTACTGGCAGGATCTGTTTAGTAGTAGTAAAGCAATGGCTTCAAAAGCACAATGCAACTTCAAGCTACAGGGCTTTCTTATTCTACATCATTTATTATTTTGATCCTGCCTGTACACATGTTAAACCAATAAGTTGTACAATCTGCATGTAACGTACCCTCTACTATACAGACATTTGTGAAGTGCTGTATGTTTCTATGTCCACAACCCACTAGGACACCCTCCTTAAAGTGGTTGTACATTCTTAGGCTCTGTTCACATCTAGGTGTTGCTATTTTACAGGCGTTTTTGCAGAGTTTTGCAGCGTTTTTGTACAGGCGTTTTCAAGGTTAAAAGATGGCCAATGTAAAAGCAGTAAAATGCCTTTAATCTGCCAAAAAAGAAGCTCCTATACTTTTTTGAGCGATGGGCATTTTGCTTCAGACGACAGAAAGCTCAGATGTGAACAGGGGCCAATGGAATTTGTCTTGTTAGGTGTTTTTAGAGCTGAGGCTTACAGCACAAAAATGGCAAGGTATGAATGGAGCCTCATGGTTTTTCACCATAATGCATTCTATGCATTAAGGAGAAAAATCTTCTGTGTTGCAGCTCCCCCCCCCCCCCCCCCCGACCCCCATTTTTCTTAACTGAGCCTGATTCGATCCAGTTTATATATATATATATATATATATATATATATATATATAAAAAAGGATTACAAACACTTTAACTTGGTTGACATTTTTCAAAAAAAACTACTGCCAATAAAGCCCAACCAATTCCTAAAGAAAAAACACGCCACTCTTTTTATTACCATGAGTCCAAAATGCAACACTAAAACATCCATATACAAACTAGTATAGCTAGATAGCTCCTGGTAAAAAAAAAAAAAAAGTTTTTACATTTGCTCCTTTCCATCCAGTAGATGGCTTTACAGTTTTCTCACGTCATTGTAACATTAAAGTGGTTGCAAACCCTCTGGGACCACTTTTACCTACAGTTAAGCCTAGATTAAGGCTTACCTGTAGGTGCAACAAATATCTCCTAAACTTACACGGTTTAGGAGATATTTGGAAAAGACTGGCATCGATGTCTACGGTGCATGCTCCTTAGACAGCAGCACTCAGGGGCACTGAGCATGCCTCTGCTAACGGCGATCATGCACATGTTCGGGAGTGACGTCATTGCGGCTCCAGCCAGTCACAGCACCGGAGCCGCAATACCCGGCGTAAACAGCGGCGTGCAGGCGCACTGAGCATGCCGCTAGTGGCGGCTCACGCACGTATGCATGGGAGTGACGTCATCACGGCTCTGGCCAGTCACAGTGCTGGAGCCATGATACCCGGAAGTCACTCCGGGATAGATGGCGGAGATGGAGGAGAAGAACGAGGGTCGATTCAGGGGCATCCATCTCAGGTAAGTTATTCATAATGAGCTAGTATGCTATGCATACTAGCTCATTATGCCTTTGCCTTACCGGGTGTGGTTTTTTCCCTGCATTTACTTCCCCTTTAAAAGGTTCCTCCCTATGAAATGGGCTTTAAAACACTTACTTTCTTGGTGCTTCTGGGCCTGGAACTGGATTCTCCTCCTTCACTTCCATCTTCACTTCCACAGTACCCGACTCTTTCCTGCTGCGTGGACCTCTGCGCCTGGGTCCTCCAGATGACCTAAGAGAATACATAAATGTTACTAGGACAGCCAGAAAGAACCAAAGAAGCAGAAGAGAATGCAGGGTAACTTTTCTGCTTCAGGTCACCTTTGCAAGGTTCAGGTGTAATCGTTGGCACAGCATTCATTGTGTCCCGTGTGTTTGTTTTTGGCACCGGGAGTATGATATTTCAGCATCCAAAACTAAGCAGTCTCAAAATGTTCCAACACTCTCCTGTACTTCTAGTCATTAGTTTGACCCTAACCTTTAAAAATGAATTCCTAGAGTTTAACTGAAGTTTAACACGAAAGCGGAACTCAGAACAAAAAAGCTTTTATTGAAATATTTACAAAAAGATATAAACCCGCTTTGTGTGTGCCCAATGACTTTGCAAACCTAGATATTAATAGCAGTGACATCATCATTCTGCTGCACATAGTCTGTGCAGAAAGTAGAGTTATAACAGAGACCCAGCAGGCTCACCCTCTACAGCCTACAGGGATCAATCACCCTGTGTAAAGAGGGTTTGAGGAAGATGCTGGGTATAGGCAAGGTGTACAGTGCCTTGAAAGAGTATTCATACCCCTTGAAACATTCCACATTTTGTCACGTTACAACCAAAAACATGTATTTTATTGGGATTTTATGTGATAGACCAAGTGGCACATAATTGTGAAGTGGAAAGCAAATTATAAATGTTTTTCAACATTTTTTACAAATAAATATCTGAAAAGTGTGGTGTGCATTTGTATTCAGTCAATACTCTGTAGAACCACCTTTCACTGCAATTACAGCTGCAAGTCTTTTTGGGGATGTCTCTACCAGCTTTGCACATCTAGAGAGTGACATTTTGTCCATTTTCTTTTCAAAATAGCTCAAGTTCTGTCAGATTAGATGGAAAGTGTCTGTGAAAAGCAATTTTCAAATCTTGCCACAGATTCTCAATTGGATTTAGGTCTGGACTTTGACTGGGCCATTCTAACATTTGAATATACTTTCATCTAAACCAATTGCTCCACAGCAATGTGAAAGACTCATTGCCAGTTATCGCAAATGCTTGATTGCAGTTGTTGCCGCCAAGGGTGGCACAACCAGTTATTAGGTTTAGGGGCCAATTACTTTTTCACATAAAGCCAGGCAGGCTTGGACGGCATTTTGCCTTAATAAATTAAATATAATTTATTTACTCGGGTTATCTTTGTGTAATAATAAAATTTGTTTGATGATCTATGTCATTTAAGTGTGACAAATATGCAAAAAATCTATAAAAAAAAAATCAGAAAGGGGGCAAATACTTTTTCACAGAACTGTATATTATATGTATGTTTGCTCAATAAAAGTTCCAGTTTTGCAGCCAAACGAGTCCTGCCTAGTTCTTTGCAATATGCGAATAGAATATCTGATATCTATGTTCATAAGGAGGAAGTGGTATACTGACAGAAGCACTCAAGCAGAGTGTGGGACGGGTCCATCACAACCCCCAAAAAAAAGAAAGCTAATGCAGCCACTACATCTTCGAATTGGTAAGCTGCAATTTAAAGTGGAACTAAACCCATCTTTTTAATGGTTTCAAAACACAGTTACATTTCTGCATGAGGGCAATGTAATGGTCACATTGCTTTTTCTCTCAAGCAAACTGTCAAATCATCAGATGGCTGGAGTCATAACTGATCACATGTGCAACATCATGGCATTTGCAGATCAAACACAGACTAAAATGGTAGCTTCCTTGGCTTAAAGGGATAGGAGGGTTTAATTGTGCTTTAATCATTTTTTGTTTTTGGGGTTAATACTGCTTTACCTTTCATGGGACAAACTCGGAGCTCTATAAATTCTAAAACCAGATCTAAAATAAACCGTGGCAAGAACTGGTTAGAGGGTTTGTCCACCTTAATGACTTTTGCCCAAATCCTCCCTATGTAATACCATATCCTCGGGAGATTAACATGCAGAGCTCCATTTTGCAAAAGAATGCTAAATTTTTCAGTTGCCTATTTCATTACCCCCCTAAGAGGATTAGCATAGTAGCAGGGAAATTAGTATTTTCAGATGGAGATCAGCAACAAAAGTCTGAGTGTGTCTATAATATTTATAAAAACAGAATACCTGTCCCATTAGAGGTTTCCTCTGCCAATCGACTGTCCTGCTCAGAATGCCTACATATACCAGCACTGAGGACACATACATTTTCTTTGTACGCTCTTAAAGTGATACTAAAGGATAATTTAAATTTTTTTTTAAATAACAAACATGTCACACTTACATCCACTGTGCAGCACGTTTTGCACAGTGTGGCCCCAAACATCCATTTCTGGGGTTCCTCGGCAGCTCTTGCGACTCCTCCACGCATTAGATAATCCCCTTGGAGAATCGCTCTCCTGAGGGGGTTACCTTGTGGTAGCGTTCCCAAGTCCAGCGTTCGGCGTCCATAGAGGCCAAATGCAGGACTTGGACTTGCCCCCCGCATCTCTGGTCTTGATTGATAGTGGGAGCCAACGGCTGCGCTGCTATCAGTCTATTTAATCAAGAGCTGGGAACCTGTGGAGAGATGGACGGCGGGGACACGCCAATGAAAATTCGGGGCTCAGGTAAGTAAAACGGGGGTTCCAGGGGGCTGTGGACTGCAAGGTGTTTTTTCACCTTAATGCATAGGATGAAAAAACATGAGCCTTTACAACTCCTTTAAAGTGTTACTAAACCCAGGACCCTGCATTCACTATATCTGGTTTCCAACAGTACACAGAACATGGAAATGCAATTATTTTCGTAAATATAAATAGCTAAATACCTTTTCTCATCAGCAGTATATAGCAGTCTTGTGACTTCTATCAGAGTCCGTCTAAGCACTGGTTAAAGGTTATAAGAGTTTTCATTCTCCTCTGACTGTCCTATAAGGCTGCATCACCCCTGACTTTCTATCTAGACAGTGCTGACTGGCCATGTGCTGATCACATACACCCTCCCCCCAAAAAAAACTCTTTAGCAAAATACACCAAACTGAGCAAGCGCAGAATGCCTCCAGGGCTCTGTTCTATCAGCAGATGGATTGGGGACAGTAAAAGAAGGGATCAGAGTAGACAGGATCAAACAGCCTTTTTACACAATGCACAGGATTAGCCCCTTAGGTTCTACAGTGAGTATAACAAGCATACTTTACTGCATATACAGACTGATTTTACTTTTGTGGGTTTAGTAACACTTTAAGATCAATAATCTTTCTTTTTATGCTCTTGAGATCCCATTACATTTACAGTAGATGGAGTTCCTAAGCTTAATTGATCCCATCTGACACTTTTTTCCATGCTGGCAACCAATGCATTTCGAAAAGGGGTCTGACATCCTAAAGATGCTCAGCAGTGCTGCCAAATGCTGGCAGTCTCATTTGTGCAGTGCTAGGTGAACAGCTAATCTGCTGGGTTACGTTGCTGACACAGAGGGTTCTCTATGTACCCACATCAAGTGGAAAGCTTACTTTACTCTTTCTGAAGAAACTCTATAAAGAGAACCTGTCAGGATATTATACCAGCTGCCAGTGCTAACTTGTTTATGAACATGCCGCAGGGCCATCTTCCTGATCCTGGCTTCATTCACCTGGAACAAGCAGCCTGCAAAGCCTAAACTGCCAATCTTCATATCTGATCCATGTGTCACCAAGAAGTAAAGCCAGGATGATCCTAACAGGTTCTCTTTGGGAAGCAGTGAAAGATGAACACATGAGCACTCTACCTGTTCATCTGGGGTCTGTAGCTCTTGTCTCTGGGGTCGTCTTTATAAATTTCTTCCTCACTAAAGATATCCTCATCGTCTTCTTCATCCTCACTGAGGAGGAGCAAAGGAGAGAAAAGAAGCAAAGTGAAAGGGGTGGAAAGGACCAAAAAGGCCCTGTCAATTTAGAGATTAATTTATAAAATGCCTGGCACTAAATATTCAAAGAGGGAATCTGTTGCCTCAACTATTCAGACGTATCTTCAGTTTATTATATTTTATTTTACAAGTGTTTTTAGTGGTTTTCCATTAAAGGGAAATTGGGATTTTCATCACTCTGTACCTAGTAAGTTAAACGTACATAGTGATTGGCCACCAAGACCTCCAGTGGGAGAATATGCCCAACCCTAACTTACAGAGCTTTCTCTTGTTGCTCCCGATGGCTGAATGGAGAAGTAGGAGAGCAAAGGAAAGAATAAGTGCATCTGGGGTGGTGCAAATTAAGTGAACCCGTACTGGTTCTCAATTTACAGTAAGAAAGACAATAAAATATATATGTGAGCATCTGCAGGTGCGTGAACATGGATTCATAAGATGGATTCCATAGCACCGAGGGAATGCTCAAACTGGAATGCTCAATTATAAAGACAAATATTTTAGGTTATTAAAGCTGAACTCCGGGATAAAAAAAAAGAAAAAAAAAAGTACCCGTGCAGCGTAGAGGAATAAGATGTAATACTTTTTACAAATATTTACCTTTTTCCTTACTCTGGCAGGCTTCCGGCTTTCTCCTCTTCTCTCTGACGATTCAAGTTGTGGGTGGGCCCTCGCCATCCTCACATTCAATGCAGGACTATATATCCTGCATTGTATGTAATAACGTCAGAGTGCAGCTGCCAAGCATGGAGGAAGCCTGCTGGAGCGAGGAATAAGATAAGTAATACAGCCTACACCTCTACCCCTATACTTATCGAGCATTTAACTCTTGCAGTGCAGGGAGGCCCCACTGCAGTTGTGTATTTTTCTGAACTTTAACCACTTGACCCCGAGGCCAATTCTGATATTTCTCTTCTACATGTAAAAATCTAGAAAAT
Organism: Lithobates pipiens; assembly: GCF_037356315.1. Lineage (NCBI taxonomy): Eukaryota > Metazoa > Chordata > Amphibia > Anura > Ranidae > Lithobates > Lithobates pipiens. The sequence goes on from NW_027507787.1 coordinate 93,294,306, forward strand.
TACTCAGAACCCCCAAACATAATATATATTTTTTACGCAGAGGTCCTAGAGAATAAAATGGTGGCTGTTGCAATTGTTTATGTTGCACGATATTTACGCAGTGGTTATTCAAACAAGTTTTTTTTGGAAGAAATACACTTTAATACATTTTAGCGAACACATACACAATACCCAATTGTTTTGGGAATAATATAACAGATGATGTTTACAGCAAGTAAATAGATACCAAACATGTCACACTTTAAAACTACGCACACCTATGGTACAGAGCTAAAATACAGTGCCTAAAAATCTTCATAGGCGAAGCTTTAAAAGCCTTTACAGGTTACCAGTTTAGCTATACACAGGGAGGTCTGGCGCTAGAATTGTTGCTTTTGCTCGGACGTTTGTGATTATACCTCATGGGTGGTGCGATCACATTTACGATTCACGCAAGAGCACTGGTGAACTTCACATAAAAAAAAAAAAAAAAATTATATATATATATATATATATATATATATATATATATATATATATATATATATATATATATATATATATAATTTATTTATTTTTACTCTGTGCCTTCATTTATTTATATAGTTTTTGGATTAACTTTATTACTATCATACAGAATGAACAACATCCCCTGTGATAGCATGGGTCATGACAGGCTTGTCAACAAACAAACCAAAACTTGAAGGTGCAGGAACTTCTGTTCCTGACGTTTTTTCCAGGGTATGCAACCAAACTGGTCACATCGTTACCAGGTTCCCCAATGGGAAAGCCTGGTAAAGGTGGTGGCAGCAGGAAGGGGAGGTAGACCTCCTTTTGCCACCTGTTAAAGTAATCCGAGTGGCTGTATAGCCTCTCAGATCCCTTTTACATAACAGAAAATCGCCTCCAGAAAAAAAAACAGTACTGGGGATTTATATATATATATATATATATATATATATATATATCTCAATATTGAGGTGGTTAAGGTAGAACCCCACCAAATTAGTTTTTAACCATTTCAGCCCCGGAAGATTTACCCCTCTTAATGACCGGGCCATGAACGGACAATTGCGCGGTCATGCGAGGTGGTACAGAAACAAAATTAACGTCCTTCCCCCCCCCCACAAATAGAGATTTCTTTTGGTGGCATTTGATCACCTTCGCGGTTTTTATTTTTTGCACTATAAACAAAAAAAGACAGACGTTTTTGAAAAAAAAAAAACAATATTTTTTACTTTTTGCTATATTAAATATCCCCAATAAAAAGTTTAGGCCAATATGTATTCTTCTACATATTTTTAGTAAAAATCGAAATAAGCGTATATTGATTGGTTTGCGCAAAACTTATAGCTTCTACAAAATTGCGGTGGACAGATCGGGCACTTTTGACACTTTGTTGGGACCAGTGACATTTATACAGCGATTAGTGCTATAAAAATGCACCGATTACTGTATAAATGACACTTGCAGGGAAGGGGTTAACATTAGTAGGCGATCAAGGGGTTAAATGTGTTTCCTGGGAGGTGTTTCTAACTATGGGGGGATGGGACTGACAGGGAGTAGAGAGAGATCGCTTTTCATAATCACTAGGTACAGACGATCACACTGTACTCCCCTAATAGAACGGGGATCAGTTTGTTTACATTGACAGATCCCCGTTCTAATGCTATGTGGAGCAATCGCAGGTGGCCAGAAGACTTCTCGGCCGAGGGCCACACGCATCAGCTTCCCCACCATGCAGCTGGCGGCGTGCGCACGCCTGCTATAGCTGTTAAAGGGATGACGTACAGCTATGGCACTTTGTGGGATCGTGCCGACCTGCTGCAGTATAATGACAGCGCCTGGTCGGCAAGTGGTTAAAGTAGAATTAAAGTAGTATTAAGGAAAAAAACACAAATGTAATACATTGCAGCTTACCAATCAGCAGATGTGGTGGCTGCATTTGTTTTATTTTTCTTAGGCTTTTTTGCCTCTGTTTTCATCTGGTGTTCTGGCCAGAAACACACCTCCAGTATTAGAGTGCCCCACTTTAGATGAAGAGCACAGGTGGCACCTTTGGATAGCAGTAGTGTCAGATTTAAATACACTAAGGAATTGAAACTCCAGATGACACTTTTATAAACACTTACGGCAACACTTTTTTTTCCCTTTGGAATAAAGGTTTTATGTATTTAAAAAAAAAATCATTGTAAGCACCCCTGACAATTTTAAATGGTTTATCTCATCTTTGTAACATACATTCCGCAGGACAGATTGTTCTTTTGAAAAACAAAAGACTTACTGGCTGGATCACCAGATGAAAACAAAAGAAAGCCTAAAAAAGAAAATGAATACAGTCGTCAAATCTAATTGGTAAGCTGCAATATAAATATTTGCTTTTGGGTTTAATGCCACTTTAAAAATGCTTCCTTCCCCTCCTAACACCCATGCAAGAAAGATGTATATACTTACCTATTTTCAGCCCACTTCGGTCCAGTCATGTGATCCTGCTGTGTCCGCCAGCACCGACTGCAGGGAAGAGGAGAGAGCTCTCAGCATTGAGTGACAATGCCTGGGAGTGGTGACGTCACCCATAGGCTTCCTGTGGCCCATCCATTGTCAGCACTCCTTCCTCTCCCCTGCAGCTTCCACTGCCTGACAGAAGGGAAGCAGATGACGTAACCGGACCAGAGCGGCCTGAAAATAGGCATGTATATGCATCTTTCTTACACAGGTTAGTTAGCATAGATGTTAGGAGGGCAGAGGGAGGATATTTAAGATTAGTTAGGCTTATCCAGGAATTGTTCGTTAAGTTTGGGAAAAAGTTGGAAACCTCTCTGGGGTTTGCATTGCTGTCTGAATGGGAAGTTTCGCTCTCACTTTCTGCCCTAGTGACCATTGTAACATGGACAGAGCAAGAAAGAGACTGCAGGGCAGTCTAAAATGTTTCCCTTGTCTCCAGAACAGAGGTAAAGGAAAATACACTTAATGAAGTCACCTGTTCTGGTGACAACTATCAAAGGTGCAAGAGTTCCTTCCTTCTTCTGTTCCATGTCTGAGACAGGATGTGAAAAGAAATACAAATATGGATGTAGAGTGCAAAAGGAGCAGATCAGCAGGAAGGTCAAGTTAAATAAAACTTCTTTTTAATTGGAAGGATCAGGTGTACAGTGGATAAAAAAGTCTACTTACCCCTGTTAAAATGTCAGGTTTCTGTGATGTAAAAAAATGAGACAAAGATAAATCATTTCAAAACTTTTTCCACCTTTAATGTGACCTATGAACTGTACAACTCAATGGTGGAGGGAAGTAAAACTAAAAAACTAAAACTAATATGGTTGCATAAGTGTGCACACCCTTAAAACTAATACTTTGTTGAAGCACCTTTTGATTTTATTACAGCACTCAGTCTTTTTGGGTATGAGTCTATCAGCATGGCACATATTGACTTGGCAATATTTGCCCACTCTTCTTTGCAAAAACACTCCAAATCTATCAGATTGTGAGGGCATCCCCTGTGCACAGCCCTCTTCAGATTGTCCCACAGATTTTCTGGTACAAAGGTTTGTTATTAACAATCAATTCACCAGTACAGCTCATCACTTCTATGGTCACATAGGAGATAAACATAAGATATCATAAACGAAAGGAAGACAAATAAAAAAGGAGTGCATTAATATGTTCAGGTCCATAAAGTAGAACAACTGTGGGGTGAGTATCCCCTCCTAGAGCTACAGCATCCTAGAACACGCTGCTTAGAGTGTAAACAGAGAGCGCCCAAATGGGCATTTGCATACAGCGCTTTATCAAACCATCTATTCTATGGAGATAATTTAGAGGGAATACAAAATAATAATGCTGAAAATTAACCATCTGACCATGCCAGCCAGGCTCAAGCCTGGTGGCCTGATGAGACAGGATATATAAAAGAGCAAGGGAAAAAGAAAAGAAAAAGGAGGAGAAGAATGACTAAGAAGGAGAATGAATGAGAGTAGGAGTAAGAGGGAAAGGGGGGATCTGCGGGGTTGGGGGCAAGCAGATATTAGATTGATATGAGCGTAGAATCGAATCTGGTAGGTCATATGTAGACGATCCAAGGTTACCAGATCCTAAGAAATTTATCGTGAGTGTTTGAAATTATGTCTGTCAGCTTCTCATTTACCATAATGTCATTCATACAATGTTTAACAGCCTCAAATCTAAGTATGGGTGTCTTCCAGGCTATTGCTAGGGTCAGTTTAGTTGCAGTAAACAGATGCAGCGCTAGCTGGCATTCTGGACGAAGTAGTTCCATAATTGGTTTGCCTAGGAGAGCCTCATAGGGGTCCCTCTTCAGATTGGTGTGAAATAAGGTGCGGAGAAAGGCACGAGTCTCTGACCCATAATCTGCATGCTCTTGGACACGTCCACCAGATGTGTGTCATGGTACCGGCCTGAGAGCATCCCCGGAAGCAGAGAAGAGAGTAAGTTGGAATGAAACAAACCAATCTAGCCGGGGTATCGTCCCACAAATTTTCAATGGGATTCAGGTCTGGGTTCTGGCTGCGCCATTCCAAAACTTGAATCTTCTTCTGTTGAAGCCATTTCTTTGTTGATTTGGATGTATGCTTTGGGTCGTTGTCATTCTGAAAGATGAAGTTCCATTTCATGTTCAGCTTTCTAGCAGAAGTCTGAATGTTTTGTGACAATATTTACTGGTATTTGAAACTGATCATAATTCCCTCTACCTTGACCCCTGTTCCAGCTGAAGAAAAACAGCCCTAAAGCATGATGCTGCCACCACCATGCTTCATTGTGGGTATGGTGTTCTTTTGGTGATGTGCAGTGTTGTTTTTGTGCCAAACGTCTTTTGGAATTATAGCCAAAAAGTTCAACCTTGGTTTCATCAGATCATAACACATTTTCTCACATGCTTTTGGGAGACTTGTAATAAAAGGCTTCCGTCTTGCCACTCTACCCCATAGCCCAGACATATGAAGAATACGGAAGATTGTTGTCACATGTACCACACAGCCAGTACTTGCCAGATATTCCTGCAGCTCCTTTAATGTTGCTGTAGGCCTCTCGGCAGCTTCCCTGACCAGTTTTCTTCTCGTCTTTTCATCAATTTTGGAGGGACGTCCAGTTCTTGGTAATGTCACTGTTGTGCCATAATTTCTTGACTTGATGATGACTGTCTTCACTGTATTCCTTGGTATATCTAACACCTTGGAAATTCTTTTGTACCCTTCTCCTGACTGATAACGTTTAAGAATGAGATACCTCTGATACTTTAAAAGCTCTCTGCAGACCATGACTGTTGCTGTAGGATGTGACTAAGAAAATGTCAGGAAAGACCTACTAGAACAGCTGAACTTTATTTGGGGTTAATCAGAGGCACTTTAAATGATGGCAGGTGTGTACTGACTCCTATTTAACATTAGTTTGAATGTGATTGCTTAATTCTGAACACAGCCACATGCCCAGTTATAAGAGGGTGTGCACACTTATGCAACCACATTATTTTATTTTATTATTTTTACTTCCCCTCCTAAAAGATTTTCATTTGTTTTTCAATTGAGTTGTACAGTTTATAGGTCACGTTAAAAGGTGGAAAAAGTTCTGAAATTATTTACAGAAATTATTACAGAATCCTGACATTTTAACAGGGGTGTGTCGACTTTATATATATATATATATATATATATATATATATATATATATATATATATATATATATATATATTTTTTTTTTTTTTTAAATAAAGAATTTCCATATTTATTAATTGTTTAACTTGTACTTCAAGTCTTTATCTACTGTTTGGTGGGCACCTGCATTCTGAACACAAAGCTTTTTCAAATCTAGCTTCACTTCCAACCTAATTTAGCAATAAAAATCTGAAAGATGTTCTAACATGTTTTAATTGCTGTTGACACTCCATTTTTTATTTCACCTAAAAAATGCACATATACGAATATAGGTTTAAAGAAGGTACTATCTGCTTCCCTAAAATGAAGGAAGATGCAAACAGGAGGAGATGGAAGAAAGAGTGATATGAAATGAATGGGACATACCATACCTTTCTAACTGAGGAGGCCTGTATGTCTCATCAGTGGGGTCATCCTTGAATGGAACGTCTTCCTCACTTATTAAGATGTCTTCCTCCTGGTCTTCTGTCTCACTGAGGTAAGGAGGAAGGGACAAGGAGGTGAATAATCATGAACAAGAGGGAAGAACTGCACACTTGAAATGATTGTATAATTTTACATAAAAATAATCCAAATTCTGTGCTCATACATATCCTTCTCTAAATTTGTCCCAAAAAAAAAAAAAAAGTAAAACACAATTAAAAAGCTGCTGTGTTTGTGAATCAAATAAGTGAAAACAATGTGACAGCATTCACGCCTACACCTATGTATGTGAGCTTAGATGTACTACTACTCATACTATTCCTCCTGGCTCCTCAGCAAACTATCTATTCCCATTATCTTCTAGATCTCCAAAACTGCAGACTGCACGAGTACATATAAATGCAGTGTGATGATGTCATTGACCCCCTTCCACTTACAGTGTTTCCTCATTAGAGGCTCTCAGACCTTCTATATATGTAGAGGTCCTTATCATCTAGTAAGTCCCTGGCCACATGGGAACATGGTGAGAAGTTGCTAAGCATCAAAGACTGAACTTTTATGCTTTTTATGTATAATCACTGCATCTCTGCATGTGATATAGAGAGTCTCAGTGGATGGACTGGAATCATTTATATATACTTTTTTATTAATTTATGTCGCTATTAATTGATTGATGAATTGTAATTTTATTTATTTTAATACAAATTTTATTAGGGGAACTGACAAGGGAAGTCACGTATGTGGGAGTGAGCTCTGTTTTAATATACACACATAGCTTGTTTGCACTGCTATCATTTTGCAATGTATTCAATAAAATAATCAAAAGAGAAGTATGGCCAAAGCTTTTTTTGGTCATACTTCTCTTGTGGGTCACTGGAGTGCTCCCATGATCCAGATTTGACCAAAAATGGTCTGTAATCAGCTAAAGAGGCAGCCACTCCAGGCTCTGGAAGGATCCCAACCATACTGTTGGGATCCACCTAACTGCCTGATTGACAGCTGGAGAGCAGAAGCCAGCTGTACCCGCCTCATCTTAAGCCCGGCGCTCCAATGGCACAGTGGTGTAGTGGATAGCACTCTCGCCTAGCAGTAAAAAGGGTCGCTGGTTTGAATCTCAACCATGACACTACCTGCCTGGAGTTTACATGTTCTCCCTGTGCCTGCGTGGGTTTCCTCCAGGTACTCCGGTTTCCTCCCACACTCCAAAGACATGCAGGTAGGTTAATTGGCTTCTATCCGAAATTGGCCCTAGTATATGAATGGGAACCTTGGATTGTGGGCTCCTTGAGGGTAGGGACCGAAGGGGGGTGTGCGATGTATGTGTGGAGTGCTGCGTAAAATTGACGGCGCTATATGGGACCCCTAAATAAATAATAATATAATAGATGAGCATCTTAATGAGATGCAATGTACAGGGATAAGGACAATTGTACACATGCACCCACACTCACTCAGGTTGAACCGGATAGGCTGGTGTCTTTATTCAACCTATGTCTATGTAATGAGAGCTGTGGAGGAGAGCGGAGAGTGATGACCGACAGTCAACACTTTCTGATCTGAGCAGACCAAGAACTGAGCGATTAGTGGTAATGCGATCGCTCAATTCTCAGTTTTAGAGCTGGAGTAAAGACAGCTGCATGCACAAACAACAATTGAAATTGTGGCGCAAACAAATGCTAATGCACCATCCACATGAGTTAACCTCTACCCACTGGATAAATGTGAAGATACACTTGTGTAGCTTGGATAGTTCATAAAATGTTCATAGGCCATTCATAAGAATATCATATGTTTTACTTTTTTATTTTTTAAGGTGTTTATTTAATTTTCAGCAATACAAAGCAGAATAAACATTACAGCATCCTACATGGAGAATACAAAAGTATATAATGTGAAAATATATATATTTCCTACCCTGTAGGCCAAGATAGCCCACTGATATTATTTTGTAAACAGCGGCAATACCACCCAATCCCCCCAAAACCAAAACAGTGGCGGCAGGGGAAGGGATCTGGACAAGCCATACCAAAAAGGCTACATTTCCAATGAACTAACTAAAAACAGTAGCAAAAGACATACAAAACACATACTCACCCATTCACAACCAACTCTGTCCCACCAATATCTCAGGATGCCATGAACCTTGTCTCCACCACAGAAATAAAGCATGGAACATATCTTAGAGGACATTTTCATGTCCAATTTGTTACCCTACTCCAGGTCATTCGATCTCAGACTGATCAGAACCAATTAGAACCAATTAGAATCAATCCCGCTCAGTTCAGCTGGGAAGAAAGAACTATATGTTGTACTTTAGTATATAATTCTGAATAAAAAAATCTATTTATGTTTGATTATAAGTGTCACAGCAAGCGATTCTGAGTCGGTGGATGGTTACATGCATGGGCTGTATAAGGCTAAAAATATGTAACAACTTAATATATAAGATTTTGTTAATAAATCCTCAGAGAGACAACCCTTTTTTTATCACTGGATCTGCATGCTTACAAAACAATCTAAACCCAGCTTGCACAAAAGAAACCAGATTGCATCCAATACCCGGAGGGACAGGCTTACTTTAGGAGTTGGATTTCTCACCTCATGTCAGCTGTGTACGATGACGGTCCCTCATCTATCTCTGTAAAACACAAAACAAGAATCATGAACTCACAAGCATTCCTTCTGAGAGTAAAGTATTGTAAAGTATTGTGCATTCTGCTATAGTAGTAAAATACATTTTAAAGGAACATTCATGTCAGCGTCATATCAGCACCAGCTGTACTTTTGGCATGAATTTAAATAGGATTTTTACCTTACACCACAGCGATCTGGACCTGGTATAAGCAATATTAGGAGATCATTTGTTTATACATCATTAGTGATGGCCGAACGGTTCGCCCGGCGGTCGTTTCGCGGCGAATTTCCGACTTTCGCCGTCCGCGGGTTCGAACGCCTTTTTCCGTCGTTCGCCCCGGCGGACTTACGTGTTTAATGTATACAAGAACTTTAACCTTTCGTGACACGTTTATCATGTGTTACAGGACAACCAATTGAGACATGACAGCTCATGGACACTTGGACATTCCCCCTAACCTATAAATACACCCGATCCGGTGGCCATTTTACATTCTTTCTTCTGTCACTGTAGGGAAAGGATCCTGTGTGGAGTAGGGACAGAGAAAACGCTAGCTATTTGGTACACAAAAGTTCTTTTCAGGACTGGTATAGGTGTTAGGTCAGCAGCCTGAGTTTCTTTTGTCAGTTTAGATAAAGGGACAGAGCGCTGTATGCTGCTATTTTAGGGACAGCTCAGCCAGATTAGTCTTTCTTCATCATCATCATCATCATCATCATTAGCTGTTACTATCAGGTCCACAAAAGAGCTGTTCCAGCTAATCGTTCCAGCCTACTCTTTTTTGCCAATTTGTATAGGGACAGGCAGGAAGCAGTGTGTCAGGCAGTGAGGATAATTTTAAAGACTTGCTGTTACTATTAGTTCCACAAAGGTTCTTTTCAGGACTGGTATCAGTGGTACGGTAATAGGCTTGTACACGTATAATATTCTTTCTTCCAAATATAGAAAGAATATTATACTTGACTGCTGCCCTTCTGCTGCAGTCTGCTAATCATTCACAACTCACTTGTTCCACAAAGCTCTTTATCAGGACTGGTAACTTGGTCTGTCTAGGGTGCTACGGTACATAGGCTTGGGTGCGGTACAGTCTGCTGTTCTGTAAGGACCGCTATCGGTCCACAATACATAGGGTTGCCGTGCACTACTGCTGACCGCTGCCCTATACTGCAGCAGTCCTTCATTGGTATAGGGACTGACGTACAGTCTGCTAATCACTAACACACAACCTGCTTGGTCCACAAAAGTTCTTATAAGGACTGGTAACTTGGTATAGGGTGCTACGGTACATAGGCCTGAGTGCGTTACAGTCTGCTGTTCTGTAAGGACCGCTATCGGTCCACAATACATAGGGTTGCCGTGCACTACTGCTGACCGCTGCCCTATACTGCAGCAGTCCTTCAGCGGTATAGGGACTGACGCACAGTCTGCTAAACACTAACACACAACCTGCTTGGTCCACAAAAGTTTTTATAAGGACTGGTAACTTGGTATAGGGTGCTACGGTACATAGGCCTGAGTGCAGTACAGTCTGCTGTTCTGTAAGGACCGCTATCGGTCCACAATACATAGGGTTGCCGTGCACTACTGCTGACCGCTGCCCTATACTGCAGCAGTCCTTCATTGGTATAGGGACTGACGTACAGTCTGCTAATCACTAACACACAACCTGCTTGGTCCACAAAAGTTCTTATAAGGACTGGTAACTTGGTATAGGGTGCTACGGTACATAGGCCTGAGTGCGTTACAGTCTGCTGTTCTGTAAGGACCGCTATCGGTCCACAATACATAGGGTTGACGTGCACCACTGCTGACCGCTGCCCTATACTGCAGCAGTCCTTCATTGGTATAGGGACTGACGTACAGTCTGCTAATCACTAACACACAACCTGCTTGGTCCACAAAAGTTCTTATAAGGACTGGTAACTTGGTATAGGGTGCTACGGTACATAGGCCTGAGTGCGTTACAGTCTGCTGTTCTGTAAGGACCGCTATCGGTCCACAATACATAGGGTTGCCGTGCACTACTGCTGACCGCTGCCCTATACTGCAGCAGTCCTTCAGCGGTATAGGGACTGACGCACAGTCTGCTAAACACTAACACACAACCTGCTTGGTCCACAAAAGTTCTTATAAGGACTGGTAACTTGGTATAGGGTGCTACGGTACATAGGCCTGAGTGCAGTACAGTCTGCTGTTCTGTAAGGACCGCTATCGGTCCACAATACATAGGGTTGCCGTGCACTACTGCTGACCGCTGCCCTATACTGCAGCAGTCCTTCATTGGTATAGGGACTGACGTACAGTCTGCTAATCACTAACACACAACCTGCTTGTTCCACAAAAGTTCTTATAAGGACTGGTAACTTGGTATAGGGTGCTACGGTACATAGGCTTGAGTGCGGTACAGTCTGCTGTTCTGTAAGGACCGCTATCGGTCCACAATAGATAGGGTTGACGTGCACCACTGCTGACCGCTGCCCTATACTGCAGCAGTCCTTCAGCGGTATAGGGACTGACGTACAGTCTGCTAAACACTAATACACAACCTGCTTGGTCCACAAAAGTTCTTATAAGGACTGGTAACTTGGTATAGGGTGCTACGGTACATAGGCTTGAGTGCGGTACAGTCTGCTGTTCTGTAAGGACCGCTATCGGTCCACAATAGATAGGGTTGACGTGCACCACTGCTGACCGCTGCCCTATACTGCAGCAGTCCTTCAGCGGTATAGGGACTGACGTACAGTCTGCTAAACACTAATACACAACCTGCTTGGTCCACAAAAGTTCTTATAAGGACTGGTAACTTGGTATAGGGTGCTACGGTACATAGGCTTGAGTGCGGTACAGTCTGCTGTTCTGTAAGGACCGCTATAGGTCCACAATAGATAGGGTTGACGTGCACCACTGCTGACCGCTCACCTATACTGCAGCAGTCCTTCAGCGGTATAGGGACTAAGAGTTTTGTCACAGGGTCATTTAAAAAATGACATGCAGAGGAAGAGGCAGGCCCTTCCGCAGGGGTGGTAGGGGTAGGGCAGGAGCAACAGGCTTGAGCCAAAGTGGGAAGTTGCAGAAGGTGCGTTCAATTACTTTAAAGGATGCACCAGACTTGGTTGAGTGGCTCGCTCAGCCTTACTCTTCTGCACCCTCCTCATCCTCTCGATCTGCACCCTCTTCTTCACTCTCTGCTATGTGCACCCCCAAAGACACTACCACCAACAACACGACCACCACCACCACCACCACATACCTTCCGCTTGAGTCACTGGAATTATTTTCCGATCCATATCAAGAGGACATTTCTGATGCGCAGCCACTCTTGGTATTGGATCAGGAAGAGGAGGTAGCAACAAGCGCTACTCAGCAGTCTGACGCCAGTACCCAGATCAGCCCAAGGAGGAGGTTGGTCCCCGGTGTTGCTGCCTACTCTACTTATAGCGGTGGGGAAGGTGACGTTGATGATGACGTGTCTAGTGATGTCACGTGGGTGCCCACAAGAGAGGAAGAGGAGGGGAGTTCAGAGGGAGATATGGACCAGCAGATAGGGAGGAGAAGCAGCAATGACTTACATTGCACAGCAGGGACAAAGCAGACTGCAAATGTATCAGGAGCGAGTCATCGACCATGTACGGTCACATCTGGCGCTCCCAGGACACCGGCACATGGCTCCGCAGTGTGGGCTTTTTTTAACGTGTCCGCTGCTGACAATAGCGTTGCCATCTGCAATCTTTGCAGTCAACGCGTTAGTCGCGGTAAGCCCAATACTCACCTAGGGACGACCGCCTTAAGAAGGCACATGAGCAGCCATCACCAAGAAGGCACATGAGCAGCCATCACCGAGCCCAGTGGGAGCAACGGAACACACAAAGCCACACTGCAGGCTCTCACCGTCCAGCCTCGTCTTCTACTTCTCCTTCTCCTCTCTCCTCACAATTGTCCTCCACTCCACCTTCCATCACGCCAAGCTCACATTTTTCTGCAAAAAGGCAGGCTTCCGTGGGCCTAATGTTTGAGCGTAAAAAAATGATGACGCCGGATAACCCTCTTGCCCAACGGTTGGCGGCTGGCTTGTCAGAACTCATAGCCCGCCAACTACTGCCATATAAACTGGTGGACTCGGAGGCCTTTCGCAAATTTGTGGCCATTGGAACACCACAATGGAAGGTCCCAGGAAGGAAGTATTTCTCAGAGAAGGGCATCCCAGAGCTATATGGCCATGTTCAGCGGCAAGTGAATGTATCTCTGGCACACAGTGTCGGTGCCAAGATACATCTGACCACAGACACGTGGTCTAGCAAACACGGGCAGGGAAGGTATATCAGTTTTACTGCCCACTGGGTGAACCTTCTGACGGCCGTCAAGCATGTAACCCGTGGCACCCGTGTAGATTTGGTTTTACCGCCACGGATTGCATGCAGGCCTGACTCTTCTTCTCCTCCTCCTACTCCATCCTCCTCCCTCTCCTCCTCAGCTGCCTCCTCCTTTTCCGCTGCTAGCGTCTCTTCCACTGCACCGCCCAAGCTCCCCAGAACCTATTCCACATGCCAGGTGAGACGTTGCCATGCCGTGCTGCGTCTGTTGTGCCTGGAAGCAAAGAGCCACACTGGCCCGGCACTCCTTTCAGCTTTGCGTTCACAGGCAGATGAGTGGCTAACACCGCTCAATTTGACAGTTGGTAAAGTGGTGTGTGACAACGGTGCCAATCTGCTTAGCGCATTGAAACAGGGCAAAATCACGCACGTGCCGTGCATGGCACACGTCTTAAACTTGGTCGTGCAGCGATTCCTTGTCAAATACCCTGGGGTCCAGGACATCTTGCGGCAGGCAAGGAAAATCTCGGCCCATTTCAGAAGATCTTACACGGCCATGGCTCGCCTTGCTGACATTCAGCGGCGACACCATCTGCCGGTCAGACGTCTTATTTGCGATTGCCCGACGCGATGGAACTCAACCTTCTATATGCTTGATAGGCTGCTCCAGCAGAAACGTGCAGTTAACGTCTACCTGTATGAACTCTGCGAAAGAAACGGTTCTGGGGAGCTGGGTTTTTTTTCACCGCGCCAGTGGCTGCTCATGCGCGACACATGCAGACTTCTGCGGCCATTTGAGGAGATCACCAAACTGGTCAGTCGCAGCCATGGCGCCATCAGTGACATGGTACCTTATGCCTTCTTTCTGGAGCGTGCATTGCGTCGTGTCATTGATCAGGCTGTGGAGGAGCAGGAGCGGGAAGATGAGGAAGTCGCAATGCTGGATGAATTCCCAGGGGGGGCTACTCTATCTGAGACAAGTCAACAACAGGAGTCTGATGAGGAGTCAGAGGAGGATGGTGCCGGGGCGGATGAGCAGGAGCAAGAAGAGCATGCTTTAAACCTTTCTGGGATCCCTGTTGTGCGAGGATGGGGAGAGGAGAATGAAGAGGACGACATTATCCTGGATGATGAGCAGGAGCCAGGCCACCACACCGCTTCCACTTTAGTGCAAATGGGGGCCTTCATGCTCCAGTGTTTTAATAGGGACCCCCGTATAAAAAGCATGAGGGTCAAGGACCAGTACTGGGTGGCAACGTACTTAGACCCCCGGTACAAACACAAAATGGCGGAAATGTTACCGCCGTCGCAGAGGGCTGTCAGAATGCAGCACTTCCAGGCCTTGCTTCGAGAAATGCTGCATTCTGCTTTTGCGTGCGCTGGCAGAGGAGCAATTCCCACTCCCAGAGAAGGATTTGCGGGTACCAATCCAACAGCGCCTGCAAGAAGAGGCCGGTTTGAAGATGTGTTGGTGACTTCGGATATGAGGTCATTCTTTCAGCCGACCCATCGACAGGTGTCATCCGGATCCAGCATCAGGGAACGCCTAGACCGTCAGGTGTCCGACTACATTGGGTTAACGGCCGATGTGGACGCTCTGAGGAGTGATGAACCCCTAGACTACTGGGTGGGCAGGCTTGACCTCTGGCCAGAGCTTGCCCAATTTGCAATCGAACTGTTGGCTTGCCCCTCATCCAGTGTCCTGTCCGAAAGGACGTTCAGCGCAGCAGGGGGGATTGTGACCGATAAGCGTACTCGCCTAGCTCACCACAGTGTTAACTACCTCACATTTCTAAAAATGAATGAGGCATGGATCTCGGAGGAATTCAACACATGTGATCAGTAGACCATGTATATGTCTATAAACAATTTTTGGAATCAAGCACACAGACCTTCTTAATTCATTTGGCTCACTTCCCTGACCCAAAAAAGCACACCGTACTATATGCCCCTACCCTCCTCTTTGAAGAGGTTGAGCGGTGTCATATTTCTACTGGGGCTGCTTATTATGAGGGGTTCCCACCATCCCTGTGCTGTGCTGACTTCCTCCTGGGTGTTCTTATTATGAGGGGCTCCCACCATCCCTGTGCTGTGCTGACTTCCTCCTGGGGGTTCTTATTATGAGGGGATCACACCATCCCTGTGCTGTGCTGACTTCCTCCTGGGGCTGCTTACGGTGCTGCTGTCAGCGCTGTATGTCACGGAGCTGCTGTCAGCGCTGTATGTCACGGAGCTGCTGTCAGCGCTGTATGTCACGGAGCTGCTGTCAGCGCTGTATGTCACGGAGCTGCTGTCAGCGCTGTATGTCACGGAGCTGCTGTCAGCGCTGTATGTCACGGAGCTGCTGTCAGCGCTGTATGTCACGGAGCTGCTGTCAGCGCTGTATGTCACGGAGCTGCTGTCAGCGCTGTATGTCACGGAGCTGCTGTCAGCGCTGTATGTCACGGAGCTGCTGTCAGCGCTGTATGTCACGGAGCTGCTGTCAGCGCTGTATGTCACGGAGCTGCTGTCAGCGCTGTATGTCACGGAGCTGCTGTCAGCGCTGTATGTCACGGAGCTGCTGTCAGCGCTGTATGTCACGGAGCTGCTGTCAGCGCTGTATGTCACGGAGCTGCTGTCAGCGCTGTATGTCACGGAGCTGCTGTCAGCGCTGTATGTCACGGAGCTGCTGTCAGTGCTGTATGTCACGGAGCTGCTGTCAGCGCTGTATGTCACGGAGCTGCTGTCAGCGCTGTATGTCACGGAGCTGCTGTCAGCGCTGTATGTCACGGTGCTGCTGTCAGCGCTGTATGTCACGGAGCTGCTGTCAGCGCTGTATGTCACGGAGCTGCTGTCAGCGCTGTATGTCACGGAGCTGCTGTCAGCGCTGTATGTCACGGAGCTGCTGTCAGCGCTGTATGTCACGGAGCTGCTGTCAGCGCTGTATGTCACGGTGCTGATGTCAGCGCTGTATGTCACGGAGCTGCTGTCAGCGCTGTATGTCACGGAGCTGCTGTCAGCGCTGTATGTCACGGAGCTGCTGTCAGCGCTGTATGTCACGGAGCTGCTGTCAGCGCTGTATGTCACGGAGCTGCTGTCAGCGCTGTATGTCACGGAGCTGCTGTCAGCGCTGTATGTCACGGAGCTGCTGTCAGCGCTGTATGTCACGGAGCTGCTGTCAGCGCTGTATGTCACGGAGCTGCTGTCAGCGCTGTATGTCACGGAGCTGCTGTCAGCGCTGTATGTCACGGAGCTGCTGTCAGCGCTGTATGTCACGGAGCTGCTGTCAGCGCTGTATGTCACGGTGCTGCTGTCAGCGCTGTATGTCACGGAGCTGCTGTCAGCGCTGTATGTCACGGAGCTGCTGTCAGTGCTGTATGTCACGGAGCTGCTGTCAGCGCTGTATGTCACGGAGCTGCTGTCAGCGCTGTATGTCACGGAGCTGCTGTCAGCGCTGTATGTCACGGTGCTGCTGTCAGCGCTGTATGTCACGGAGCTGCTGTCAGCGCTGTATGTCACGGAGCTGCTGTCAGCGCTGTATGTCACGGAGCTGCTGTCAGCGCTGTATGTCACGGAGCTGCTGTCAGCGCTGTATGTCACGGAGCTGCTGTCAGCGCTGTATGTCACGGTGCTGATGTCAGCGCTGTATGTCACGGAGCTGCTGTCAGCGCTGTATGTCACGGAGCTGCTGTCAGCGCTGTATGTCACGGAGCTGCTGTCAGCGCTGTATGTCACGGAGCTGCTGTCAGCGCTGTATGTCACGGAGCTGCTGTCAGCGCTGTATGTCACGGAGCTGCTGTCAGCGCTGTATGTCACGGAGCTGCTGTCAGCGCTGTATGTCACGGTGCTGCTGTCAGCGCTGTATGTCACGGAGCTGCTGTCAGCGCTGTATGTCACGGAGCTGCTGTCAGCGCTGTATGTCACGGAGCTGCTGTCAGCGCTGTATGTCACGGAGCTGCTGTCAGCGCTGTATGTCACGGAGCTGCTGTCAGCGCTGTATGTCACGGAGCTGCTGTCAGCGCTGTATGTCACGGAGCTGCTGTCAGCGCTGTATGTCACGGTGCTGCTGTCAGCGCTGTATGTCACGGAGCTGCTGTCAGCGCTGTATGTCACGGAGCTGCTGTCAGTGCTGTATGTCACGGAGCTGCTGTCAGCGCTGTATGTCACGGAGCTGCTGTCAGCGCTGTATGTCACGGAGCTGCTGTCAGCGCTGTATGTCACGGTGCTGCTGTCAGCGCTGTATGTCACGGAGCTGCTGTCAGCGCTGTATGTCACGGAGCTGCTGTCAGCGCTGTATGTCACGGAGCTGCTGTCAGCGCTGTATGTCACGGAGCTGCTGTCAGCGCTGTATGTCACGGAGCTGCTGTCAGCGCTGTATGTCACGGTGCTGCTGTCAGCGCTGTATGTCACGGAGCTGCTGTCAGCGCTGTATGTCACGGAGCTGCTGTCAGTGCTGTATGTCACGGAGCTGCTGTCAGCGCTGTATGTCACGGAGCTGCTGTCAGCGCTGTATGTCACGGAGCTGCTGTCAGCGCTGTATGTCACGGTGCTGCTGTCAGCGCTGTATGTCACGGAGCTGCTGTCAGCGCTGTATGTCACGGAGCTGCTGTCAGCGCTGTATGTCACGGAGCTGCTGTCAGCGCTGTATGTCACGGAGCTGCTGTCAGCGCTGTATGTCACGGAGCTGCTGTCAGCGCTGTATGTCACGGTGCTGATGTCAGTGCTCTGTATTACGGTGCTGCTGTCAGTGCTCTGTATCTCCTGCACCCTCTTGTTTGCCTACCCTGGTCCCTGACCTTCCCTCTCCTCCATTGCCTTCATTAGCTCCATAGTCCTGAATTGTCAGAACAATTTCCCAAATAAAAAAAAAATGCTTGTAGTTATCGATCCCAAATTCACCTCATACATGTATTATGCTATTGTCCAGGTGGTGGGACTACGTGCTACCCCCTAATAATTACCCCGTGGCCGCAAATTCGACCTAAAGGTTTGCGAAATTCGCCTCCCATTGAAGTCAATGGAGCCCGCGGCGAACGGTCGTTTTCGCGAACGTTTGTGTCCGTTCGCGTTTCGCGTTCGCGAAACGTCCCGTCGGAAGTTCGTCCATCACTATACATCATACCTCATCACAAAAAAATAAAAATAAAAGAGAAAAAAAATTCTGGAGTTCCACAGTCCACTTTAAATGCCACGTCTATATTCCTGTTGTTTTTAATGTAGACATTGTAAATAAGCCAGTGCAATGCTCAAGGCTGGCAATGGAAATTGTGTTTCTGTCTATCCAGTTCTGAGATCTACACAGTTCTTTCACACAGTACAGTCCTGACTTTTCCACTGCCATTTAACTTTAAAGAGGTCTCCTCTCCATCCCCAATCTTTTCTCCTACTGGTTTCTCACCAAAGGGGACCCTACTTTTCATGCATTTGAAAAATATTCTATTTTTATAGTCATCTATAGAAGGATGCTGCTACCCCTAACCAGCGAGCCTGGCTGCTGCCCAGCACAAGGACACTTTAACACTGCTTGTCTATCAGAGTTCACTTGCACAGTTTAGGAGATATTCACTATATACACTGCTGCCGACGTCATCGGCGCATGTGCACTGAAGAAATAGCCCTCTGGTGCCGTTTCTTCAGAACCCGTGCCGTGACCGCACAAACCCAGAAGCAACTCTGGTGAAAGATGTCGGCCGTGGGAGCGGAGTGCGGGCGGCGCTGCAGGGCATCATTCTAAGGAAAGTATTTCATAATGAGCTAGCATGCTAGTATGCCTTTGTCTTGCAGGTTTTTTTCTGTTTGTTTTTTCTGAGGTTTACAACCTCTTTAACTGCTTCCCACCCGCTGGAAATCAAATGAAGGCTGGGTGGCGCGACTTACGTTCTGGGTGGATGCCATATGATGGCCTCCCAGAACCACCGCTCTTGTGCGCCCGCAGCGATTGGTGGTGCAGTGTGTCAGTCTGACACACCGCTACACCGATCTTGGTAAAGAGCCTCTGACGGAGGCTCTTTACCATGTGATCAGCTGTGTCCAGTCACACCTGATCATGATGTAAACAGGAAGAGCCGTTGATCGGCTTTTCCTCACTCGCTTCTGACAAATGCGAGTAGAAGAGAGCCGACCAGCAGCTCTCCTGATGGAGGGGCCGGGGCTGATTGTTTATCAGTGCAGCCCCCTCTCGGATGCCCGCCCAGGACCACCAGGGATGGCTACCACACTGGATGACCAGGTATGCCACCCTAGACCACCAGGGAAATGCCAATCAGTGCCCAGGTAGCTGCCAATCAGTGCCCAGGCAGCTACCCATCTGTGCCTATTCCCAATACCTGCCAGTGCCATTAGTGATGCTTAACAATGTCATCTATCAGTACCGCATATCAGTGCCACCCATAAGTACCCATCAGTGCAGCCTTTCAGTGCCCATTAGTGTCGCCAATTAGTGCCCACCAGCACCACCCATGAGTGCCCATCACTGCCACCTGTCAGTGCCCATCAAAGCCACCTCATTGGTGCCACCTTATCAGTGCCCATCAGTGAAGGAGAAAATTTGTTTCTGTTATAAAATTTTGTAAATAAGTAAAAGAAAAACTTTTTATATTTTTCAAAATTCTGTCTTTTTTTTTATTCGTTTAGCAAAAAATAAAAACTGCAGAGGTGATCAAATACCACCAAAAGAAAGCTCTATTTGTGGGAACAAATTGATACAAATTCTGTTTTGGGTACAGTGTAGCATGACCCCGCAATTGTCATTTAAACAGCGACGGCGCTGAAAGCTGAAAATTGGCTTGGGCAGGAAGGGATTGAGGTGGTTAAGTATGTGGACATTCCTCTAAATGATAACGCTCAGGTGTTTTATTTTCAGTGTACTGTACTGTTAATGCTACAACCTAAAATACATTTTAGGCAATTGCACACTTTCAACCATAACCCCTTGCTACCTCCTCCTGGCAGCCACTGCAGTGGGTGTCAACACCGGGGGGAGGGGTGTAAGTGCCTTTCTGATCAGGTGATCACTGTGATAGGCACATGATCAGGAGCCAGTCCTGCTGGTTCCTGACCACAGTGACCAGCAGCTCAGCCAGTGTGCTGTGAGTGCTCTTGTGACAGAACCTTGGAGCCACATTAAAGCATATGTGCAGAAGCTTGACCATAAGGCCCACCTGCCACATTTAGGCCTTACACCAATGGTTCTAAAGTCACAGCATATGCATTTATTTTATAACCTCAGCAATGCAAAAAATAGTTTTTTTTGGCATTCCAATTTATGTTATGAGTGCTGCTTATCTGTTGCCCATCTCTTTCTATACCTTTCTGGATTGAAGCCACTTCTGCTCATTTCTGTCCTTTCACTTTCTAAGCACGACAGATTCCGTTTTGCCTACAAGCAGTGAGGATATCACCTGTGGTGTGTTTCCTGCACTGACTATGCCTCCTGAAACTCTTCCTCTTCAGCACTTCTGCAGTATAGTTGGAGTTGGCTATACTTCTTTAATTTACTCCAACGGTTCCCCACATCTTTCTGTTGAAGACATCCATGGTTCTTCAGTCTCCTGGTGCATTCTGTCACGGGGGACCCAATTTCTGTAAGTGTAAAACTAAGCCTTGTACACATCTTAGCTCAGGTCCAATACACATGTCTCTGTGGTTAAAGGAAAACTCCACTTTTGTAAAAAAAAAAATGATACAGTATCTCACAAAAGTGAGTACACCCCTCACATTTTTGTAAATATTTTCTTATATCTTTTCATGTGACAACATTGAAGAAATGAAAATTGTTACAATGTAATGTAGTGAGTGTACAGCTTGTATAACAGTGTAAATTTGCTATTCCCTCAAAATAACAACACCTAGCGGGTTATTTATGAAAGGCAAATCCACTTTGCACTGCAAGTCAATTTGAAAGTGCAGTCACTCTAAATCTAACAGGAAAATCTGAATGGCACAACCATGCAAACCAATGTGATGCGTATGAATGCTGATAGGGTGGGGGGGGTCAGCCTATCAACCTCTGCAGCAATGCTGGCAGCACTCATACATCTATTTCCCAAAGACAACCTCTGCATATGAAGCTGAGCATGTGCACTCAACTTCTTTGGTTGACCATGGCGAGGCCTGTGGAACCTGTTCTCTTAAACCACTGTATGGTCTTGGCCACCGTGCTGCAGCTCAGTTTCAGGGTCTTGGCAAACTTCTTATAACTTAGGCCATCTTTATGTAGAGCAACAATTTTTTTTCAGATCCTCAGAGTTCTTTGCCATGAGGTGCCATGTTACATAGTAGGTGAGGTTGAAAAAAAAGACACAAATCCATCAAATCCAACCTATGGGTGTGATTATATGTCAGTATTACATAGTATATCCCTGTATGTTGTGGTCATTCAGGTGCTTATCTAATAGTTTTTTGAAGCCATCGATGCCCTCCTCCATCCTTGCCGCTCTTACAGTAAAGAACCCTCTGCGTAGTTTAAGGTTAAACATCTTTTCTTCTAATTTTAATGAGTGGCCATGTGTCTTGTTAAACTCCATTCTGAGAAAAAGTTTTATCCCTATTGTGGGGTCACCAGTATGGTATTTATAAATTCAATCATAGCCCCTCTCAAGCGTCTCTTCTCCAGAGAGAATAAGTTCAGTTCTTGCAACCTTTCCTCATAACTAATATTCACCAGACCCTTTATTAGCTTTGTTGCCCGTCTTTGTACTCGCTCCATTTCCAGTGCATCCTTCCTGAGGACTGGTGCCCAGAACGGGACAGCATACTCCAGGTGCAGCCGGACCAAAGTCTTGTAGAGCGGGAGAATTATTGTTTTATCTCTGGAGTTAATCCCCTTTTTAATACATGCCAATATTCTGTAACTTCCAGTGACCAGTATGAGAGAATGAGAGCACCAAATTTAACACACCTGCTCCCCCTTCACACCTGAGAACTTGTAAACACTAACAAGTCACATGAGAGCGGGGAGGGAAAATGGCTAATTGGGTCCAATTTGGACATTTTCACTTGGGGTACTCACTTTTGTTGCCAGCGGTTTCAACATTAATGGTTGTGTGTTGAGTTATTTTGAGGGGATGGCAAACTTACACCGTTACAAGCTGTACACTTTTACAAAATGTGAGGGGTGTACTCACTTGTGTGAGATACTGTGTGTGTGTGTGTGTGTGTGTGTGTGTGTGTGTGTGTGTGTGTGTGTGTACGCACGCACGATCTCACACAAGTGAGTACACCCCTCACATTTTTGTAAATATTTTATTATATCTTTTCAATGTAAAGTAGTGAGTGTACAGCTTGTATAACAGTGTAAATTTGCTATCCCCTCAAAATAACTCAACACACAGCCATTCATGTCTAAACCGCTTGGTTGAGTGCACATGCTCAGCGTCATATCCAGAGGTTGTTTATGGGAAATAGACGTATGAGTGCTGCCAGCATCGCTGCAGGGGTTGAATGGGTGGGGGTCAGCCTGTCAGTGCTCAGAACATACGCTGCACACTTCATCAAATTGGTCTGAATGGCTGTCATCCCAGAAGGAAGCCTCTTCTAAAGATGATGCACAAGAAAGCCTGCAAACAGTTTGCTAAAGACAAGCAGACTAAGGACATGGATTACTGGAACCGTGTCCTGTAGTCTGATGATACCAAGATAAACTTATTTGGTTCAGATGGTATCAAGCGTGTGTTGCGGCAACCAGGTGAGGCGTACAAAGACAAGTGTGTCTTGCCTACATTCAAGCATGGTGGTGGGAGTGTCATGGTCTGGGGCTGCATGAGAGCTGCTGGCACTGGGGAGCTACAGTTCATTGAGAGAACCATGAATGCCAACATGTACTGTGCCATACTGAAGCAGAGCATGATCCCCTTCCTTTGGAGGCTGGGCCCCAAGGCAGTATTCCACCATGATAACGACCCCAAACACACCTCTAAGATGACCACTGCCTTGCTAAAGAAAAGGGTAAAGATGATGGACTGGCCAAACACGTGTCCAGACCTAAACCCTATTGAGCATCTGTGGGTTATCCATAAACGGAAGGCGGAGGAGCACAAGGTCTCTAACATCCACCAGCTCCATGATGTCATCATGGAGGAGTAGAAGAGGACTCCAGTGGCAACCTGTGAAGCTCTGGTGAACTCTGTGCCCAAAAGGTTAAGGCAGTGCTGGAAAATAATGGTGGCTACACAAAATATTGACAATTTGTGCCCAATTTGGATATTTTCACTTAGGGGTGCCAGCAGTTTTAGGCATTGATGGCTGTGTGTTGAGTTATTTTGAGGGGACAGCAAATGTACACGGTTATACAAGCTGTACACTCACTCCTTTACATTGTAGTAAAGTTTAATTTCTTCAGTGTTGTAAAAATCAAAAGAAATAATAAAATATTTACAAAAATGTGAGGGGTGTACTCACTTTTGTGAGATATATATATCTATATATACATACACACACACTGTATATATAAGATACATAGTTGACACATAAGCAATTTTTCTGTTTTATTTAGTAAATAGTAACTTTTTATTTTAATCTGCAGTTGTTATAATTTTCTGAAGCTATCAACGGGCATTTCCTTCCTATATGGCAACCTGAAAGCATGCCACACATCGTTGGTGTATGGAGGACGAAGCGCGTTCTGTGGCCCTATCAACCACATCATGCCGTTCTTTGCGACATACTCGAATAAGCCTGCTTTTTACTTCACAAATGTGAGTGTTTTTAATCTATACTTCGCACGATTATATATTTTCTAAACGTTACTACACTATGCAAGTTTATTTCGTTATGGTTTACCATACATGAACACGTGGAGTTTTGATGGTCATCCTCCCTCCGTCTATCAATCTGCTGCATATCTTCAACGAGTGCGTAAAAACCATACTGAGTGAAGCATTGGTGACCGGTTCGAAGCATAGATCTGCCGCAGTTATCACAAAAGCCTATAACGACTTGTGAGGCATATGCTTTCCCAAGTCTGTGAGTTCTGGTAAGCCTCAAATCTTACGGGTGGTGGTGTTGGCAGTATTTCTCCTTTTCGGGCACTGTAAAGTAGTGACACTTGATTACGTGGAATTAGTCACTTTTCACATGGACCTTCTCTCCGCAACTTATGGGACTGTTGTTTAATTGTTTTTATACACATTCGTTTTAACGTATAGATCTTATCGAGATCTACACCAGTATCACTTATCCAGTGTCAATATTGGACTATTCACTTTGTACTTTATTGTGATTTCTTGACCAAGTTTTCACACATTTCTGTATAATTTTAATTTTGCACTTTATTGAGACTTATTGTAATTTTCTGTGATGTTTTGATACAAGTTTCACAGGGTCATATTAATTTCAGCGCAACATTATTTTTCTTTCACTTGCCTATGTAAACAAGGCAGATCACCTTTCTGTGAAAGGGGAAGATGGAGACATGTTTCTGCTAAAAGTTAAGCAATTAGAAAGCACTCCCAGGGAACACATTTAATTCTTTGATGCCTCTGTTAACCCCTTCCCTGTCAGTGTCATTAGTACAGTGACAGTGTATTTTTTTTTTTAGCACTGATCACCGTATTAGTGTCACCAGTCCCCAAAAGTGTCAATTAGTGTGAGATTTGTCAGCTGAAATGTCGCAGTCCCGCTAAAAATCGCTAATCGCCAACATTACTAGTAAAAAAAAAAAAAGCATCTATCCCATAGTTTGTAGATGCTAAACTTTTGTGCAAACCAATCAATATACGCTTATTGGGATTTTTTTTTACCAAAAATATGTAGCAGAATATATATTAGCCTAAATTGATGAAGAAATTTGATTTTTTAAATTTTGTTTATAGCGCAAGAAAAAAAAAAAAAAAAAAAAAAAAAAAACAGTTGATCAAATATCACCTAAATAAAGTTCTATTTGTGGTGGGAAAAAAAAGGACATACATTTTATTTGGGTACAGTGTCGCAATTGTCAGTTAAAGTAACGCACTGCCTTATTGCAAAAAGTGGCCTGGTCATGAAGTGGGTAAAACCTTCCGGGGCTGAAGAGGTTAAGATGGTTGTTATTATTGGAGAGTAGAATGATTGGTAGGCAGTGCCTTAGCTCAGACATCAGAGAACAGAAGATTGATTTTATCGCTGATCAAAGAATAGCATTCTTGACCACTTCCCCGCCCGTAGGACATTATATGATGTCCTTAGGTTGAAGTGGTAATATCTGAATGATGCCTGCAGCTACTGGCATCATTCAGATATCTTTTCTTTTCAGCCAGTGATTCCATTTTCAGCCGCTGGATTGCTTTTACAGGAAGCAGGAGGGGACGTTCTGGGCTCTCCCATGCAATCAGGTTACCATAGAGCTGGCCATGGGCCGGATGGTCCCTGGCCATCTCTATGACCCTGGGAGGTCAGAAGCGACGTCATGATGTCACTTACGGCTCTGGCAGATGTAAACACTGCCAGTTCTTTTTCCTGGAAAACTGAGATTGATTTTTTTTTTACTTTTTTTGATCTCATGCTTTCCAGGGTAGAGGAGATGTTGTCCAAAAGAGGACCTGTCATACCTTATTCCTATTACAAGGGATGTTTACATTTCTTGTAATATGAATAAAAGTGATCAAAAAGAAAAAATTAGGGGGACAGTGTAGAAAAAAATAATAATACAAATAAAAGAGATTATATATATATATATATATATATATATATATATATATATAATGTTTGGGGGTTCTGAGTAATTTTCTAGCAAAAAAATTATGGTTTTGGAAAGGCGTCAGGCCCACTCATGGAGGAACATGATATTGCTAAACCTCTTCCCATGAGCCAATCCACTGCTTGCATCAGGGCTCTTGAGTACTGAGGCAGAATGCTGTGATGTTTCAAGGAGTCTATGTACAATACCCTGTCAGTTCTTCCCACGAGCCATGATCTGACTGCATTGCACAGAGAAGTAGGGAGATGTCACGGGGTCTAAAATAAGGTATGAGATGAAAACGGAACAGTTTTATTTAAACATTTTATTAGCATGTTGATGAGGGGGGATGAAAGCAACCAGAAAAAGCAAAACATAAGAAGAATACATTTCAGTTTAACATCTTCAATCTGCTATAGACCGGACAGGACTTTCCTCCTCCTAATTGGACGTCTGACTGATCACTGTACCGGCCCACTGCCAGTGTCAGGTATTCGCTGTGACCTATTACAGCAGATCTAATAGCAATTGTAAACAATGGATTGCTTCCTTTCATGCCATCCATTGTATACAATTGTGTTGCTAGCTGTGATTGGTCACAGTGATCACATGGTACAGACAGGGCCAATCACAGCCCATCTGTACCATGTGATTATCTTTGGCCAATCACAGCTAATCACAACAAAAGACACTGAATGAATCAGTTTAATTTAGTAAAAATGGTTTCTTATACCAATGAAATTCATTGGTATAAGCAAGAAAAATGTGTAATAGAAAAACAAAATCCTGATCACTTCACTGTACAGAGGAGCATGATCATAAACACAGTGGAGTGTGACCTGTGTCTTTCAATAGACTCCAAGAAAATTATCTTATGGATTTTCTCTTGTCTATTGGAGGACACAGGCAGACTTAACTTTCGGACATCCAAAATCAGTGAGGAGTAGGCAACACAGCAATTCTTAACAAGCCCAATTAAAAAAACAACAGATAGAAGAACTTGAATGCTTGAACAGAAGGTGGCTGCCTTACACGTCCACAAAGCACTTAGGCTAGGGTCACACTTGCCGTGCCTCCTCAAACTCAGGGAAAAGGTCCCTGAAGCAGTCCGCACGGGAATCACATGTGCATTGCGGTTCCCAGTGCGGGTGCAATTTCCAGTGTTTGCAGCATGACATTAGGATTAATGACACCCACACGTATCCAGAGTATTTGCGGGTGGTTGAAACAGATGCAGACCCGCAGCGGGAGCCACCCACACAGCTGTGAACCTAGCCTCACAGAACTGGTGGAGCGCACCTTGACTGAAAAGGATGGAAGCCAATACGTGACACCATAAGCTTGAACGTGGGCTCAATCAACATAGGGACATCTAACGAGAAGCTAGGATGCCTTTCCAGGGGTCATTCAGATTGACAAAAAAAGGGAATATCTTCCTAAAAGAAGCAATGGCTGAGAAGTAGACCGACAAAGCTTGAGCCACATCCAAAAAAAAAAAAGCCTTTACAGTTACATAGTCTGGTTAAAAAAAAAAAAGACAAGACCATCTAGTTCAAGCAATAAAAAGGGGGGGGGGGGGGTGTTTTTACAATCCTTTTTGAAGAAATCTACTGAGCTGGACAGAACCAGATGAGCAGAGAACAGACAGAAGTAAAGTGGAACAATATCCTGGTTAAACTGAAAGCCAGAGACTACCATAGCCAAGAAAGTCTCAATATCACCTTGTATGCAAGATCAAAAGAGATCTTTGCAAGAGGACACTTCAGATACCCATCTCGAAGAGGCGATGGCTACATAAAAAGCACCCTTGTGGGTGAGAATGAAGTGAGAAATGTCTCTAATGGGTTAAAATGGCAGCTTGTGAAACAGAGAAACAGATTAAGAAACCAATTAGTCACAAGAAAATGGAAAGTGGGAACTGCATGGCACAAAGGTCTTAGTCAAAGAGTGAGAGGGCAACGGTCTCTGAAACAGAACAGAAAGATCAGAGACTTGACCCTTGATACTCTCAGCACTCTGGTCTAGACCCAAATACAGCAAGGAGAGGACTCGCCCCATGAAGAAGCTCCTGGGGTTTAACCCCCTTAGACTTACACCAAGTGAAATGAGACTTTTAAGTCCAATGATAGACTATGCTTGAAGCAGACTTCCCAGCCTGGAGAATCATAGGAATCACAGACTCAAAGTCGTACCAGATCTGTTTACCACATCTGCCAACTTGGAGCAATAAGGATCACCAGAATGCCCTCCATCTTGATCATGCAAAGTAGGCAGAAGATTCAGGGGTTGAAAGGCATAGACCGGGGTGTACTGATTCCACTGAGCTGCCAGAGAATTCATTGCTTCCACCTGTGGAGACCTGCACCTGGAAACAAACCCATTCAGTCTCTTATATTATTAAAAGTTCTGCGCAGCACATGATAATCACAATGTGAATGGCAACCAAATATTATTTAATATCGCATGGACCTGACAACGGGGGTTTTACACACACTCTCGATGACTGCAGCCATCGCAAGTGTGTCTATATCTGACCCCTGCTTGTCAGATGCAAGCATTCTGGTGGCTGCGCTGCTGCCCCATTGCTTTCACACACCCCCATAATGTGCACGCATGCCCCCTGACATCATCACATAGGTGACTTTTTTCCCCCCAATGTGACGGGAAAAAAAAGTTAAACTTTTTTTTAAACGGTAAAAAAAATTAAAGTTACACCCAAGCACATAAAAGCCCCCCTGCCCCCCCCCCCACACACACATATACACACATATGAATGTATACGCATGCGTCGGGGGCACGTATGTATAAAAACATTGAATGTGATACACGTTACAAATCGATGTGCACGCTGGAGCGAGAGCAATATTTCTACCACATACTTCCTCCATATTGCTAAACCGATGACCTATGGGGACCTTTTTAAATCATCGCCTATGGAAAATATAGGGTACTGAAGCTTGTCAACATTTCCTGCCCGACCTATAGAAAAATGACGGCCCGGGCAGTGGTTTGGTTATCCTGACTGGGTGTCATACGACGTCCTTCAGGATAACACCCGCCATGCACCCGTGGGGGCGCGCATCGCGCCGATCTGTAGTGCGGTGTGTCCGTCCGACACACCGCTACACCAATTTCAGTAAAGAGCCCCCGGCGGAGGCTCTTTACCACGTGATCAGCCATGTCCAATCACGGCTGATCACGATGTAAACAGGAAGAGCCATTGATCACCTTTTTCTCACTCTCGTCTGACAGACGCGATTAGAGGAGAACTGATCGGCGGCTCTCCTGACAGGAAGGGGTCTGCGCTGATCGTTTATCAGCACAGCCCTCCTCGGATGACCACACTGGACAGGGATGCCACTAGGACCACCAGGGAAGGGGGCAACATGTGGATGGCCAGGTATGTACCCCATGGCCATCCACATGTTCAAATGAATGCCCAATCTGTGCCAATCAGTGCCCACAAATGGGCACTGATCGGTACCAGTATGTACTAAAAGACATCAGCGATGCCCAGCAATGACACCAACCAGTGTCATCAGTGCAACCCATCAGTGCCCATCCATGCCCACCTATCAGTGCCCATCAGTGCCACCTATCAGTGGCAGGCATAATTAGCCAGTGCCACCCATAAATGCCCATCAGTACCGCATACCAGTCCCACCTATCAGTGCCACCTCATCAGTACCCATCAGTGCCTGTCAGTGCAGCCATATCAGTGCCCATCATTGAAGGAGAAAACGTACTTATTTACAAAAAAACTTCAACAGAAACAAAGAAAAACTTGTTTTTTTTTTCAAAATTCTCTGTCTTTTTTTATTTGTTGCGCAAAAAATAAAATCGCAGAGGTGATCAAATACCACCAAAGAAAGCTCTATTTGTGGGAACAAAAGGATAAAAAATGTGTTTGGGTACAACGTCACATGTCCGCACAATTGTCATTCAAAATGCTACAGCGCTGAAAGCTGAAAATTGGCTTTGGCAGGAAGGTGTCTAAGTGCCTGGTATTGAAGTGGTTAAGGTTTGATATGTTGGGTATCTATTACTCAGTGCACTCTGTTTTTTATATTTTACCAAAAAAAAAAAAAAGAGTATTTTATTGTATTTGTGTGCCCCAAAATTAACTTTAATGCATTTTTTACTGAAACTTTGCGTTTCATAGATCTGCGGTAATATCGTGTCACATATAAAAACTACTGACTTATAGAATTTATTTAAATATATGTTTTGGGGGTTTTATGTAATCTTCTGGCCTATAATGATTTTTTAAATGTGTGCAAAAAAAATGCAAAAAAAAATAAAAAATAAGCCACTATGTTTGTATCAACTTGAATCAGAAAAAAAAAAAATTATATGTGCAATGGTGTTAAAATCAACAGTAATTATCTGTTTAGTCCCAAGAATAATTGTGCAAACACCACACGGTATTAAAAGCCCTTCACATTACGCAAATCCTTGACATATGTGCTGGTGCTAATTATTATCCAGTGCTCCCATGATGTGCTCCATCACCTTTTACCTTGTGTGGTGTTTGCACAATTATTCTTGGGACTAAACACAAATAACGACTATTGATTTTAGCACATATGCATGCATAGGTTTTCTTATGATTCATACAAACATAGTGTTTTTTTGTATATAATATTTGGTTTCATGTCACCAACATTGTGATTATCACATGGTTGTGCAGCACTTTTATAACATAAGTAACTAGTGGATGTGTGAACACATTTTAGTGTTAGCGGCAACTATAGGATACATATATAGGTTTTATAAAGTGAGGCACCGATTGCACAGAGGGTATTTGGTTACCTAATAAAACTGCTCAGTTTGTTGTTGAACACGAGGGCCAGGATGACCAGATACGGCGTCCTTCACCAGTCTGCCTGCTAATTGTCTATACCTAGAATGTACATGGCTGACAAGGCTTCTGCCAAAGACAGTGTTTGTTCTACCTCTCTTGCCACAGCTAGACTTTTGGTTCCTACCCGATGACTATTGCCATGGTGTTGTTTGACTAAATCTGGATCCGATAGCACTCCTTCTGGGGAAGGAGCACTATGCCCTAAGCCACGTCAGGATCAGACCCAGATACTTTCAAGTAATGAATAAGTTCCAATTTTTTTTTATGAAGACTGAAGTTACATATTACATAGTTACATAGTAGGTGAGGTTGAAAAAAAAAAGACCATCCCATGTGTTTTTAATTATATATATATGTCAGTATTACATTGTATATCCCTATATGTTGTGGTCGTTCAGGTGCTTATATAAATAGTTTTTTTAAACTATCGATGCTCCCCGCTGATACCACCGCCTGTGGAAGGGAATTCCAAATCCTTGCTGCTCTTACAGTAAAGAACCCTCTACATAGTTTAAGGTTAAACCTCTTTTCTTCTCATTTTAATGAGTGGCTACGTGTCTTATTAACCACTTAACAACCTCCCATTGCCGATTAACGGCTTCAGGGCGGTTGTTTAACTCTGAGAGGCCGTTAATTAACGGCCTCACAGAATTCTGCGCGCACACGAGAGCATCCGTGACCGCTGGGTCCAGTGGACCCGGCGCATCACGAATCACGGTAAACGGCCGCTTACCACGTGATCGCTCCGTCAAATGACGGAGTGATCACTTGTAAACAAGCCGGCGTCATGTTATGACGCCGGTTCCTCCCTCCCCCTCTCTGTACCGATCGGTACAGCGGAGGGGGAAGAGATCGGTGTCAGCAGCGATGTGGGCTGCATCTGCAGTGCCCACATCACTGCTCACCGAAAATTAACCCCTTGATTCCCTGCATTACTCTGCAATACCCTGCCATTACTCTGCAACACTCTGCAATGCCCTGCAACACTCTGCAATGCCCTGCAACACTCCGCAATGCCCTGCAACACTCCGCAATGCCCTGCAACACTCCGCAATGCCCTGCAACACCCTGCAACACCCTGCAACACTCTGCAACACTCTGCAACACCCTGCAACACCCTGCAACACCCTGCAACACCCTGCAACACCCTGCAACACCCTGCAACACCCTGCAACACCCGCCAATACCCTGCAATGCTCTGCAACGCAGTACTCTGCAACGCCATACTCTGAGATACCCAGCCATACTCTGAGATACCCAGCCATACTCTGAGATACCCTGCAATACCCAGCCATAGACATCCCCCCCCCCCCCCTCCCGCCGCCCTCCGGTGCTTCTACCGAATCGCTAATACGATCAAAGCCAGAATCTTTTTTTTTTTTCAGGCTTCCCAGCTTAGAGGTGAGATGTGGGTCTTATTGACCCCACATCTCACTGTAAAGAGGACCTGTCATGCCATATTCCTATTACAAGGGATGTTTACATTCCTTGTAATAGGAATAAAAGTGATCAAAAAAATTATTTTTGAGGAAAAAAATGTCAAACTAAAATAAATAAAGTAAAATGAACAATAAAAAAAATGTTTTTTTTTTAAAGCGCCCCTGTCTCCATGTGCTCGCATGCAGAAGCGAACGCATACGTAAGTCCCGCCCACATATGAAAACGGTGTTCAAACCACACATGTGAGGTATCGCTGCGAACGTTGGAGCGAGAGCAATAATTCTAGCCCTAGACCTCCTCTGTAACTCAAAACATATAACCAGTAAAAAATATTTAAATCGTCGCCTATGGGGATTTTTAAGTAGCGACGTTTGGCGCCATTCCACGAGCGTGTGCAATTTTGAAGAGTGACATATTAGGTATCTATTTACTCAGCGTAACTTCATCTTTCACATTATGCAAAAATTGGGCTAACTTTACTGTGTGTTTTTTTTTTTTTAAGCACAAAACTGTTTTTTTTCCAAAAAAAAGCATTCAAAAAATTACTGCGCAAATACCGTGCGAGATAAAAAGTTGCAAAGACCACCATTGTATTCTCCAGGGTGTTTGCTAAAAAAACATATATAATGTTTTGGAGTTCTATGTAATTTTCTAGCAAATAAATGATGATTTTTACATGTAGGAGAGAAATGTCAGAATTGTCCTGGGTGCTCCAGAACACCTGATGGCGCTCCATGCATGTTGGGCCTCTGTATGTGGCCACACTGTGTAAAAGTCTCACACATGTGGTATCGCCATACTCGGGAGTAATAGCAGAATGTGTTTTGGGGTGTAATTTGTGGTTTGCATATGCTGTGTGTGAGAAATAACCTGATAATATGACAATTTTGTGAAAAAAAAAAAAAAAAAGTAAAAAGAATCTTGATTTTGCAAAGAATTGTGGGAAAAAATGACAACTTCAAAAAACTCATCATGCCTCTTACTAAATACATTGGAATGTCTTCTTTCCAAAAAGGGGTCATTTGGGGGGTATTTGTACTTTTCTGGCTTGTTAGCGTGTCAAGAATTGAAATAGGCCGTCAGTACTTCAGGTGTGATCAATTTTCAGATATTGGCACCATAGCTTGTGGACTCTATAACTTTCACAAAGACCAAATAATATCCACCAATTTGTACTTATTTTTACCAAAGATATGTAGTGGTATAAATTTTGGCCAAAATTTATGAAGAAAAAATTACTAATCTGCTAAATTTTCTAACAGAAACAAAGAAAAATTCATTTTTTTACAGAATTTTCGGTATTTTTTCTTTTATAGCACAAAAAATAAAAAACCCAGCGGTGATTAAATACCACCAAAAGAAAGCTCTATTTGTGTGAAAAAAAGGACAAAAATTTCATATAGGTCCAGTGTTGCATGACTGAGTAATTGTCATTCAAAATGCGAGAGCACCGAAAGCTGAAAATTGGTCTGGTTATTAAGGGTGTTTAAGTGCCCAGTGGTCAAGTGGTTAAACTCCTTTATGCAGAAAAGTTTTATCCCTATTGTGGAGTCACCAGTACGGTATTTGTAAACTGAAATCATATCCCCCCTCAAGCATCTCTTCTCCAGAAAGAGTAAGTTCAGTTCTCACAACCTTTCCTTATAACTAATATCCTCCAGACCCTGTATTAGCTTTGTTGCCCGTCTTTGTACTCGCTGCATTTCCAGTGCATCCTTCCTGAGGACTGGTACCCAGAACTGGACAGCATACTCTAGGTGCGGCCGGACCAAAGTCTTGTGGAGCAGGAGAATTATTGTTTTATCTCTGGAGCTGGTCTCCTTTTTAATGCATGCCAATATTCTGTTTGTTTTGTTAGGCTCAGCATAGTATAGATTGTATTCATATTTTTGCCACCCGAATGCATTATTTTACATTTTTCTACATTAAACCTCATTTGCCATGTAGTTGTCCACCCCATTAATTTATTTAGATCTTTTTACAAGGTTTCCACCTACTGTGGAGAGGTTATTGCCCTGCTTAGCTTAGTATCGTCTGCAAATAAAGAGATCGAAAGGTTTACCCCATCCTCTAGGTTTATGAACAAATTAAATAGGATTGATCCCAGCACAGAACTCGCTACCCATCCCTGACCATTCCGAGTACATTTATCACCACCCTCTGAACTCACCCTTGTAGGCAGTTTTCAATCCATGTACTCACCCTATGGTTCATGCCACATGTTTATGGGGAACTGTGTCAAATGCTTTTGCAAAATCCAGATATGCCACGTCCATGGGCCTTTCATCTAGATGGCAACTCACCTCCTCATAGAAGGTTAATAGATTGGTTTGGCAAGAAGGATTCTTCATGAATCCATGCTGATTACTGCTAATGACCGTTCTAATTACTAAAATCATGTATATAGTCCCTTATCATCCCCTCCAAGAGTTTACATACTATTGGTGTTAGGCTAACGGGCCTGTAATTCCCAGGGATGTATTTTGGGCCCTTTTTAAATATTGGTGCTACATTGGCTTTTCTCCAATCAGCTGGTACCATTGCAGTCAGTAGACTGTCAGTAAAAATTAAGAACAATGGTAAAATCCAGATACACCACATCTACGGGCCTTCCTTTATCTAGATGGCAACTCACCTCCTCATAGAAGGTTAATAGATTGGTTTGGCAAGAACGATTCTTCATGAATCCATGAAGTCCCACCTCAACCGCTGTAACATTTACATAGTTAGAGATACGTTGTTCAGCAGAGCCCTCATTGACTGCTTGCTCAACAGTAATCAGAGTATCCTAAAATAAAGATGCCACGAGTATGAAACAAAGCCAACAACTTGGTGAAAACCTGAGGGACCAAAGAGAGGCTAAATGGCAGAGCTGTGAACTTGTACTGCAGTGGTCCTACAGGAAACCTGTGTGCTGGAAAGATGGGGACATGCAAGCAAGCACGTTGATATTCACAGCCAAAACATCTCCCTGATGAAGGAAGACAATGGCAAACCTAGTGTATATCAGTAATCAACCCATCTTTGAGGTCCAAGATGGGGTGATTTTCCCTTTTAGTTTTAGGAAAGTGAACAGGTTGAACTAAAACCCTGGAATCATTCAACAAGAGGGACTGGAGCTGTGACACTTTTATCCAGAAGGCCCTAAAGAACCTAATGGGACTAATAATAACGTAATGAGCCTAATGAACATCTGCCAGTCTGTGAGGAGGCACAGGAAGGTTTGAAAGGAAAATGCTAGGAGCAGGCAGGGAAAAAAACTTGAGTTTGAAGTCCTGGGATACCACCTCCCACTACCAACCATCTGGAATGAAAGATGTTCAAGTGTCAGCAAAGGTCAACACATGTCCCTCTCTGAAATGTAGGGGTGCACCTTCATGACAAGAAAGTCCTGTATGAGGATTTGGTAGACTTGCAGTGCGAGACTTTGCAGTTGGAATAAGAGTCAAGCTTGTGAGGTCTCAATGCTCCTTAACCACTTAGGGACCGCCGCATGCCATTGTACGTCATTACAATGGCATGTACGTGCTTGCCTTCCAGCGGGTGGGGGGTCCGTTCGGACCCCCTCTCGCTGGATGCGGCGGTCCGGTTCGCTTCAGGAGCGATCCGGGATGAGGGATGGCCGTTGGTTTCTGGCCATCCCCTCTCGATCGCTCCTGGCGAATGAGAAGCTTCCTCCTACTGTGTATTGTATACACAGGCAGGGAGGAAGTGATGTCACTCTCCTCGGGGCGGTCTTATTGACCGGACTATGAGGAGAGGACACAGTAAGTCTGCACCAAACACTACACTGACACTAAATAACACATAGGCACACAAACCCCCCCCCTGATCACCCCCCCCCCCCCAGTCACAGTGTCACTGATTGCAGTGATCATTTATTTACTGATCACTGCATTCAGTGTCAGTTGTAAAAGTAAAAACTGTCAGGGCAGTTAGTGTTAGGTCCAGGGTAGCCCCCTACCACCCCCCAATAAAGATTTAAGCCCCTGATTGCCCTTAGAGTTAACCCTTTCACCCCCTTTTGCCAGTATCACTAAGCGATCATTTTTCTGATCGCTGCATTAGTGTCGCTAGGTAGCTAGTTATTTTTTTAGGCTCACCGCCAGGTTTTTATAGCACTAGGTACCCCGATATACTACCCAATAATGGTTTTAAGCCCCTGATTGCCCCTAATTAACCCTTTCACCCCCTTTTGCCAGTGTCACTAAGCGATCATTTTTCTGATCGCTGCATTAGTGTCACTGGTGACGCTGGTTAGCCAGTTAGTTATTTAGGTTCCCCGTCAGGTTTTTATATAGCGCCAGGGACCCCCATATACTACCCAATAAAAATTTAAACCCCCTGATTGCCCCTAGTTAACCCTTTCACCAGTGATCACCGTATAAGTGTTACAGGTGACTCTGGTTAGTTAGTTTGCTTTTTATAGCTTCAGGGCACCCACCATTTATTACCCAATAAAGGTTTAACCCCCTGATCACCCGGCGGGTGATATCAATTAGGTTTTATGGTCAGGGTCTGCATTGCCCCAGGCAGCGCTAGGTTAGTGCCAGTACCGCTAACACCCACGTGCAAAGCATAAACCTTCCGTAGTGGTATAGAATCTGAGCAGATCAATATCTGATCTGATCAGATCTATACTAGCGTCCCCAGCAGTTTAGGGTTCCAAAAAAAAGCATTGTTAGCGGGATCAGCCCAGATACCTGCTAACACCTGCGTTTTGCCCCTCCGCCCAGCCCACCCAAGTGCAGTATCGATCGATCACTGTCACTTACAAAACACTAAACACATAACTACAGCGATCGCAGAGTCAGGCCTGATCCCTGCGATCGCTAACAGTTTTTTTGGTAGCGTTTTATATTTAAATCCGGAAGGCAGTGCTTGGTTTTCGGGGTCCAGTTTGTGGCTAGGCTCCCAAAAAGTCCCCCACATGTGGTATCCCCGTACTCGGGAGAAGCAGCAGAATTTATTTTGGGGTGTAATTTGACTTATGCCCATAGCATGTGTGAGCAATATATCATTTAGTGACAACTTTGTGCAAAACAAAAAAAATTTTTTAATATTCCTGCAACTTGTGGCAAAATATAAAATATTTCATGGACTCAACATGCCTCTCAGTAAATAGCTTGGGGTGTCTACTTTCCAAAATGGGGTCATTTGGGGGGGTTTTGTGTTATTTTGGCATTTTATGGCCTTCGAAACAGTGATAGGTAGTGAGGAGCGAAATCAAAAATTTGCACCCTTAGAAACCCTGAAGGCAGTGATTGGTTTTCGGTGTGCCGTACGCGGCTAGACTCCCAAAAAGTCCCACATATGTGGTATCCCCGTACTCAGGAGAAGCAGTAGAATATATTTTGAGGTGCAATTCCACATATAACTATGGCATGTGTGAGCAATATATCATTTAGTGACAACTTTTTGTAAACTTTTTTTTTTTTTTTTGTGTCATTATTCAATCACTTGGGACAAAAAAAAATATTCAATGGGCTCAACATGCCTCTCAGAAATTTCCTTGGGGTGTCTACTTTCCAAAATGGGGTCATTTGGGGGGGGGGGGTTTGTACTGCCCTGCCATTTTAGCACCTCAAGAATTTAGATAGGCAGTCATAAATTAAAAGCTGTGTAAATTCCAGAAAACGTACTCTAGTTTGTAGACGCTATAACTTTTGCGCAAACCAAAAAATATACGCTTATTGACATTTTTTTTACTAAAGACATGTGGCTGAATACATTTTGCCCTAAATGTATGACTAAAATTTAGTTTATTCGATTTTTCTTATAACAAAAATTAGAAAATATATTTTTTTCTCAAAATTTTCGGTCTTTTTCCATTTATATCGCAAAAAAAAATAAAAAATCGCAGAGGCAATCAAATACCACCAAAAGAAAGCTCTATTTGTGGGAAGAAAAGGACGCAAATTTCGTTTGGGTACAACATTGCATGACCGCACAATTACCAGTTAAAGCAGTGCAGTGCGAAATTGTAAAAAGACCTCTGGTCCTTAGGCTGTTAATTGGTCCGGGGCTGAAGTGGTTAAAGGGTTAGTTTGCCTTTACCAAAAAAAAAACTGCCTATACTGATAAGGGGAATGTGTAGATAAAAACAAGCTGTGCAGGTCTGACCAAAATTGAATGACCTTGCTATAGGTGTAGGCCATTTACGTACCTCATGAAGTCGGACTGGAATACTTCTAGGATGTTCAGAAAGAGCTCGCTCCTGTGCCGATGCTCATCCCCCCCCTGTCCTGGCCGGCCGGGTAGCGTGCTTGGACAAGGGTCTGATGTGGACCTGGGGGGCGATTTTTTCAGCGTTGGGGTTCCCCTTTAAGTCCATACCAGGTGGCGGGGCCAGCGACGCATCCTTCGCGGGCCCCGCCTACCTGGAGACGTGCTCAAAATGAGCGGACTTTTCTCCAGGCGGGAAAAGTCAGTTCATTTCAAAAGTACGGCGGACTGGCATACCAACGGCCGGATTGTCCACCGAAATGCAAGTCTGGAGGGAAGATTGGAGTGCAAAACTACTTTCTAAGTCCGCCGTACTTTCAGGTCAAAAAAGTCCGCCGGAGGCTACACACGGGGGGATTGTCCGGCGGACTTGAGTTTGCCGGACTTTTCTACCCGATTGTTTGATCGTGTGTACGCGGCATTAGTGTAACATCTCCTCTCAGAATGGATCGCATTCAGGTGTTACTCTTTTTTTCAATACTGGCCCAAGGGGATGTGGTTTGCCAACCTAAATCTTTTTCAAGATAGACCCTGTACTGATGCACTGATTTCTAGTTCCACCACGTCTAGTTTAGTCAGAAAACTTTAATCCAACCCAATGCTCTAAGGTTCATCCCTTCTTGAGTACTTCATGAGCTTTTGGCTGCAGACCTGATTCTCAGATCTGAAAGGCTGCCACCCAGACTATCCTCACTTTCTCTATATTCTACCAGGTGGACATTCGGCCTCATCCAAAGCCAGCTTCTGCTATAAGATTCCTTGGGTAAACTCTGAGCTGCATGAAGTTCACAGTTTTGCTGCTATTGTTGCATCATGAGCCTGTGGGTGTTTGCGGTTTGCCTATCCCACAGGAAGATTGCTTGACCAGCTATAGGTTAAAACGGAGTTCCATCCAAAATGGAACTTCCTCCGCCCCTCTGGTGTCACATTTGCCACGTTTCGGGGGGGAGCAGATACCTGTCTAATACAGGTATTTGCTCCCACTTCCGGCAATAGATCGCTGTAGAATCTGTGGAGATCTACGCATGTCCAGCCTCTCCTCTGTCCACCCTGCTGGCTTCTGGGAGACACACATGTCCCAGAAGACAGCAGGGACCAGGCAGGATGCGCAGTGCCACTCACGCATGCGCAGTAGGGAACCAGGCTCATCGATTCCCTTACTGAAGATGGCAGCGCCTCCACCCCGGAGCTGAGGGATGGGTCGCCTTCGGGTGAGGACATCACAGGTGCCCTGGACAGGTAAGTGCCCTTATTTAAAAGTCAGCAGCTGCAGTATTTAGAGCTGCTGACTTAATTTTTTTATTTTTGGCAGAACTCCGCTTTAAGTATTGCCACAATACATCCAAATCTAGGATAGCACACTTTGAAGAAACAGTTGTTAAGGTAGCTAGAACAACTATACCTAGTACATTAGACGCCAACAAGGGTAGAAGGTACAAGCGCACTATTGCCTTGCGGTTAGTGGGTTACTAAAGTTATTTCAGGGAGCTCACTATACAACTGGGCTGCAGCCACAGTAAGTAATTGCTGCACATGGGACCAGCAGCGGAACACCGTGGGCATCTTATGCAAAAGTGTTAACCGACACAAGAGTCAGGACAGCCAAACAGATCCTCTCATGGC
The DNA here is from genome assembly GCF_037356315.1 of Lithobates pipiens. NCBI lineage: Eukaryota > Metazoa > Chordata > Amphibia > Anura > Ranidae > Lithobates > Lithobates pipiens. The sequence continues at coordinate 93,334,106 of NW_027507787.1, forward strand.
AAGTTTCTTCCGCACTATTAATGGGCTCAGTAGTCCTCACTACAGTAGACTTTGGCTGAAAGGTGGTAGCTTACTCACTTTCTCATAATATAGGACTTGCTTATGTTTCCTACTCTGTTAGCTAGTGTTTGGTCTACCAAATGTATGCTGCCATGTTGGTACCAGGTTGTATCAAATACTTACCATAATTGTACTTTCCTGGCCCTAATCCATGGCCAGATACTAAACCCACCCAGTTCATTCCTAGCATTGAACTAGGAATAGGCTGTTGTGTAGGTGTCAACACTTTTATAGCTCTGCTCTGGGGTGGAAGTAGGCAAGGATACTACAGAATGTATGCTGCCATGGATTGGGACCAGGAAAGGAAAATTTACAGTATTTGATACAATTTTCCACTTTTGTACTGACCACATCTATGATCCTGAGACTCTCACCTATTTGACAGCGTTGGGCTAAGCAGCCATAGAGGTGTGTGAATTAGTACTTCAGCGACTTGTAACTTACACTGGGCCTTCCTTTCTCTCCCAGTGACTGAAAGAGTGAAATGAAGGTAAGCATATACACCAGTGGAGGGCTGTGGGTAAAGGTAACCGATTACTTAGCCCGGTATGGTAAAGACATACATTAACTTTACCCCTTTCATTGTCTTCCATTTCTTACTTAAGGTTGAGGAACATTGCTATTTTTGTACATGTTCACTACAGGCTCTCTCGAAAATACGTACAAGACACTTGCAACTTCCAAAACTGTAATTCTGCAAGCTACCATAATAGGTGTGCAAATGTTTATGAAAGGCTGCTGAAAGTTCATAAGGCACTTCTGCATTGTGGACCCTTCAAATGCTGAGGATAGAATACACTGACCAAATGGCTGGAAGTAGCACTAAGGCTGCATTCCTAAAAGAAGAAACAAACTCTGGCGGGAAAGAGAAGAAGGTACCTCTAAGTGCAGAACACCTGCGATTTAGTATAAAACTCAGTAAAAAAAACAAACAAAAAAAACATAAGTAGTAGCAAAAAATCATGATCATAATCCTCCTGACAGGGCTCCTGTTTCTCTCTCTTCTCTCACTGTGCCGGCCAGCAGCTGCAGGGGGAGACAGAAGCGCAGAGTAATGCCACATACACCCGACCGGACTTTTTGACGGACTTGGTCCGGCGGACAATCCGACGGACTTTGCAGCTGAGGTCCGCCGGACTTTCAAACGAACGTACTTGGCCACACGCGATCACTCCAAAAGTCCAACGGATTCTAACGTGATGACGTAGAATAAGGAGGTTCACAGCCTGTTGCCAATAGCTGCCCTAGCATTGGTTTTAGTCTGTCGGACTAGCACACAGATGACCGAATTTTTCAACCGGACTCAAGCCCATCAGAAAGATTTGAAGCAAGTTTTATTTCTAGGTCCTCCGGACTTTTGGGAAGAAAAAGTCCTCTGGAGCCCACGCGATTAAATTGTCTGACAGATTACAGTCCGCCTGACCAAGTCCGTCGAAAATTCCGGTCGTGTGTACGGGGCATAATGGTGTCTGTCCTAATTCCAGGATCGTGCAACGCATGCCGTCTACGTGGAACACCATACTAGTGTCCTAATCACTGCTATACCAGTGTCCTGATCATTGCCATACCAGTACCAGTGTCAACAGAGCCAGTGTTAGCAACTGTTTCCACTATTCTGATGCTACAGGGCCTCCAAATATGTAATAGGTAGTCAGGAAATGTATACCCCTAGAAAGCATTAAGTGCCTTGGATTTTGGGCCTCTCTGTGTGTCTAGGCTGTAAAAAAAAGTCTGACACATGTGGTATCCTCCTACTTGGGAGAAGTAGTAGAATGTGTTTTAAGTTGTAATACCAAGAATGCCTATGCTGTGTATAACAAATATCTTATTGACAGTTTTGTTTTCTTTCCACATTTTCCAAAAACATGTGGCAAAAAAATTATGTTTTTAAAAGAATCATTATGCCTCTTGGAAAATACTTTGTGGTGTCTTCTTTCCAAAATATGGTAGTTTTGTTTCCACTTTCCTGGTGCTCAAGGTGCCTCCTAAAATGTGATAGTCAGGAAGCTAGATGTGCAATTTGTGTGTAATTTATGCCCCTGGAAGGTTTGAAGGTGTTTCTTGTGTAAAAAATGTTTTTTCCATTTTTTCAAAAAAATTCACCATGCCTCTTAAATACCTTGTGTTGTTTTCTCTCCAAAATTGGGCCATTTTGTGGGTGTTTCTACTGTCCTCCAAAAATGTATTAGGCAATAAGGAAATTAGATGTGTAATTTATGCCTCTAGAAAGATTAAAGGTGCTCTTTGGATTTTGAGTCCCTCTTTGTGGCTAGGCTGTGAAAAAGTTTCACACGTGTAGTATTGCCACACTCGGGAGGAGTAGCAGAATGTGTTTTGGGGTGTATTTCCAAGTATGTCTATGCGCTTTTGTACAAAATAGCATATAAAATGCAAGGTCCCCCTGAACCCCGGAGCGTACTCAAACTAGGACTTTAGGGATATGGACACATTTTTAATTCACAGTATATTTTATGATAAATTTATTATTAAAGTGGATGTCTTGCCACAAAGAGTTAATCCATCTCTGAGCAATCATATTTTATTGTTCAGTCAGATAAATCGTGACAAACAGAGAAAAACTTTGTCAAATCCCCCCCCCCCCCCCCCTTGCTGCGACAGGTGATTTACATATCTTGTGCACTTTTTTTTTCATTATTTTATTTTTTTCATTTCTTTATTTCTTAGTTTTTAATATATGCTGCATTATCCTGAAGTAGCTCATGAGAGCGAAACATGTAGAAAGAAAAGAAAATCGCAGCATAAGTAAATGTGTTGGACTGGTTACATTACATGGTGTTATGAACTGTACCTTCCTTGTATACATTTCCATGAGTTTATTCTCTTGAAGACTGTATATGTATTTATCTATAGACTTCATTTTTAATTCTTACTAAATATTTAATAAAAAGAATGTATTATTTCTGTGGGTATTATTTTTGATTTTTCCCTATTTGGGTACCGTTTAAAAGTCCCGGGGGTTGGTTACCCTCCAGCCCCTTTTCCCTTTCTCCTCCCTCATTTTTTGTTATATCTTGTGCCCTAGCCTAAGAGACATGCATTCTTTTTTAATTCCCTCCCACTCCCTTCTTCTGCTGCTCTGCCAGAATTGGATGTTCCCCACCTCAGCAGGATTTGGCATGCTGAAGTCATGTGGTTACTTTCCTGTCTTTTCACTGGATGTTAGAGATCATAGCAGAAGTTCAGTGTGTTCACAGGAGAATATGCATATTGACAAGGGGAGTGTAGAGGTGGGCAGGGAGTCTACTGACATCACGACTCCATCCACCGAGCTCCAGACAACAGACCCACCCACAAAATCTGCAGTTTTTCGGGTCTCATAACAGACAAAGGGAAGACATTTGACAGGTGAAGATACATGCAGGAGGCATGTATATCCTTCTAGATAGCCCCTATGGCAGTAGTTTAAAAAGGATGACATTGGGTTTACATCCACTTTAAATGTTGTGGGATATCGCACTAGGCTGGTGTGACCTCTTTTGGTAGTTTTGTGTAATATGGCAGTTTGTTAGAAATATCCTATTTGACAACTTTTTTATTTATTTTTATTTTTTTTTTAAAACACAAAAGGTGTTTTTTTCCCCTACATTTTCCAAAAACTTGTGGCAAAAAAATAAGATTTTTGTACTCACCGTAAAATCCTTTTCTCTGAAGTTCACTGACTGACACAGCTCCATTATTCTTGACCATAGGGTTGTTACGCCACCTTCAGGAGAGGACTAGGCAGAACATGTTATACATGTGAAAAAACTGAACTTTACAGTTCCGCCCAGGGGGCGGTCCCTCCAATAAGAACCCCTCAGCCTGCTTCCTGTAGCTCAGTACGTTAACAAGCAGTTTAACGTAAACCAATAGGAGGGAAGGGTGCTGTGTCAGTCAGTGAACTTCAGAGAAAAGGATTTTACGGTGAGTACAAAAATCCTATTTTCTCTTTCGTTCACTGACTGACACAGCTCCATTATTCTTGACCATAGGGACGTCCCCAAGCAGTGTCATAACGAGGGGTGGGAACAGCATAAAAAAACTTCACCCACAACCAGAATTTCTCCCTAACAGGTGAGTCACCACCTTATCTAGCGGCATCAGAACTTGCGGTCAACAATGCAACAGTGCATTATACTCAAAAGTAACAATTTTTTTAAAAGACAGAGTAAAGAGTGCAGAATCGCAACATTACATGGCCACCTGCAAAACTTTGCAACCAAAGCAGGCATCAGACGATGCGCTTACATCCACTTTGTAGAATTTGGTAAAAGTGTGAACGGACGACCAAGTCACCGCCTTACACACTTGAGCGGCTGACGCTTGATGTCAGAAAGCCCAAGAGGTTCCAATTGACCTGGTAGAAAGGGCTGTGACAGGAAAGGGGGGCACCTGCCCCTTCAAGGTGTAGGCCTGTACCACAATCTGTCTGATCCACCTAGAAATGGTGACCGACGAGACCGTCATACCTTTTTTCAGGCCAGCTACTGAAACAAACAAACAGAGAGTCTGACTTCCGAAAGGGAGCCGTGGCAGACAAATACACCCTTAGAGCCCGGATCACATCCAGGGAATGAAGGGCCACCTCCTTAGGGTGTGTCAGTTTAGGACCCAAAGATGGTAACACAATGTCTTCATTGATGTGTAATGCTGAAACCACCTTTGGCAGAAAAGAAGGTTGCTAGATAACCAGATAGAGCGACTTGCAAGACAAGGCTGTCAGTTCCAAAACCCTCCTGGCCGATGTAATGGCCACTAGAAAGACCCCTTTCTGGGAAAGAGTTAACAAGGGGATTTCCCTGATGTTCTCAAACAGCCGTTTCTGAAGCGCCGATAGCACCCGGTTCAGATCCCACAGGGGTAAAGGTGGACGCACCGGAGGAACTACATGCCATACCCCTTGAATAAAAGTACTCACTAGAGAATGAGATGCCAGGGGTCGTTGAAAAAAAAGACAGCCAAAGCTGATATTTGTCCTTTAAATGGTGCTTAAAGCCAATTTCTGGTGTACTCCTCGCTGTAGAAACAGCAGATCCTGAAAACGTAATAGGTGAGCGGACGCCACCCTTTCTCTTCACACATGGAGATGTAGTCTTTCCAGGTACATTGGTATATCTTCCGAGAAGAAGATTTTCATGCTCTCAACATAGTTCAAATCAATGAGTCTGATAGGCATCAGTTCCTTAGCACCTGGCTCTCAACAGACATGCCATTAAAACCAGCAATGGTAAAGCAAGATGAAGAATCAGACCTTGAGACAGAAGGTCTTCACGCATCGGTAGTCACCAGGGAACATCCGCAACCAGGCATACTAGGTCGGCGTACCAGGAGCGCCGAGGCCAATCTGGGGCAATCAGTATTACTGGAATCCCCTCGTACTCCACTCTGCGGAGCAGACATGGTAGTAGCTTTTGTGGTGGAAAGTCGTAGATCAGTCTATACTGACCCCATGGCCACCAGCGCGTCTGACGCGTCTGCCCAAGGATCTCTTGTCTTGGACACGAATCTCAGCACATTCCGATTGAGACGGGAAGCCAGGAGATCCACATCTGGTGTGACCCATCGCAGGCACAGAAGCCTGAACACCTCCGGATGCAGCGCCCATTCTCCTGGGTCCAGCATCTGGCGACTTAGGTAGTCTGCATGCCAGTTTTCCACTCCTGGGATGTAAATGGCCGACAGGGCCGGTACATGTCGCTCTGCCCACTGAAGGATGTGAGCGACCTCCCATGCTGCAGCCGAGCTTCTTGTTCCTCCATGATGGTCGACATAGGCCACTGCATTGGCGTTGTCTGACTGGAGCCTCATCGGAAGCCCTTGTAGTCACATCAACCATGTGGAGAGGCATAGCCTGATCGCTGGAAGCTTGAGCACATTGATCGGCAATTTGGATTCCTCCCCGACCAGAGGCCCTGGGTCGACTGTACTCCCAGTACTCCACCCAGCTGGACAGGCTGGCACCCGTTGTGATCACTGTCCAATGTAGAGGTAGGAACGACATCCCAGACCAAAGTGCCAGGGACCTCAGCCACCAGAGCAGGGAGGCCCTGACTAACTGGCTCATCCGAATCTGCCAATCCAGGGATAACAGAGATTTGTCCCATTTTGTCAAGATCTTCTTCTGCAAGACTCTGGTATGAAACTGGGCGTACGGTACCCCCTCGAAGGAGGCCACCATGAGCCCAAGAACTCGCATGCAGAAGCATAGCGACGACCACCTGCGGTTCATCAATAGTTTTACCGCGGTTCTGAGAGTCTGCAGCTTGACTGAAGGGAGAAACACACTCGCTTCCATGGAGTCCAGCAGTAGGCCTAGGTACTCCCAAGCGATGAGTCGGTATGAGCACCGACTTCTTTCGGTTCAACAGCCACCCAAATTCCTGCAGGGGGTGATCGCCACATCCTCCTCTAATTCTGACGTGGAAGATGCCATCAGGAGGAGATCGTCTAGATAACCTGCCATCGCGATCCTGAGTTGTCACAACAACGCCAGAATTGGAGACAATACCTTGATAAAGACTCGGGGAGCTGATGCCAATCCAAAAGTGAGAGCCGCAAACTGGTAGTGGGCTTCCCAACTGCAAATCGCAGAAACCTCTGATGCCGGAGGCATATAGGTATGTGCAGCTACGGATCCTGGATGTCCAAAGATGCCAGGGAGACCCCTTGATGGAGTGCAGCGACCACTGAGTGAACTGATTCCATTCTGAACCTCTTTTACCAAGCAATTGAGGGCTTTCAGGTCCAAGATTGGACGTACCCCTTCCTTTTTGGGGACTACAGATTGAGTAGAACCCCTGGAACCTTTCCGACTCCGGAACAGCCACTATCACCCCGCAGCTTAGCAGGTCCCTTACCGCCCCCATTAGGGCCTTCCGGCGAGCCGGGAGTAAGGGTATGCTGAAGGGGAAGAATCTGTTTGGTGGCCAAGAGAGGAACTGTATCCTGTAGCCAGAGGAAATCTATTCGCAGACCCATTGGTCGGACAGTCGAGAGGCCCACCGGGCTGAAAACTCCCGAAGGCGACCCCCCCACCCGAGTGAAGGGTGGGGGCAAACCTTCATGCGGTAGCACTTTTGTTTGCAGGCTTGTTAGGCTTGCAGTTCCAGGGACGGTTTTGTCCCTCAGAGGTCGTCCTGTCGGACTGGGAGCGTTTAGTCGAAGTCCCGGACGGACGAAAAAGCCTCTTGAGCGGAAAATGAGGGCCCTTGCCTGCGGCATGGCTCCTTAGTCTTCCTGGCCTGTGGGAGCAAGGTACTCATTCTTAATGTCATCCGAGGCTCCAAAGAGCCGCTCACCAAGGAAGGGTAGATCCATCAAGGCTTTTTTAGCTGCCTGGTCCACAGACCAGCATTTTAGCCAAATCAGGCGCCTCAGCACCACTGCTGACACTGAAGCCTTGGATAGCAAGGGAAGTGTATCCAGGGGCGCGTCACAAACGTACTTAAGGGCGTGCACTAACTGGTCTGCTAGTTCCACACAGACGGGAGTAAGCCTGCTGCTTCTCCAATTCGCGGTGCAAAAGTTTTGCCCATTCAGTAGGTGTCTGCGACACAAGTGCTGTGGCTGCCTCGATCTTCCTGTCAGTAGGGTCCTTAAATGCGGGAGTCCCCTCTACCGGGATTGTGGTTACTTTATTTAACCTGGATACTAGGGGGTCCACGACCGGAGTAGCCCACCATTTTTTAAGAAGGCTCTCCTCAAAGGGTAACGCACCGCCATACTTTTTTGGACCGAAAAGGTCAGTTGCGGTCTTCCCCATTCCTTGTATATAAACTTATCAAAATAAGTCAGATACGGAAACACCTTAGGTGCAAGGGCTGGCTTACAGGACCCAAAAGGGACTGCTACTTCAGCAGAGAGACCTGCTGTATCCTGAATCTTCAGGGTATCATGCACAGCTGTGATAAGTGCTCCAACAAGCGATTTGTCCGATTGGTCCTGGTCAGCTGAGCAGGGGCCGCCAGCCTCAGCAGCGCCCAAGTCTGCGTCAGAGCTCTCCCTGGAGGACAGGGGCCGCTTTTTACCACCTTTGCGCCTGCCCACCGCCTCCACCCTGGCAATGAACGTTTCAAGGACCGCCAACAAAGCATCCAAAGGCACTGCACGGTTTGCAGATGAGCCGGTTGCAATTGCTGGAAGTTCTGGGGAAGAAACACCAGTTTCTGAAGCCATGCTGACCCACCCTGTCTGCCACCCTTGGGGACTTAGGACAGGTGCACAGTCCCACCCTCCTAGCTGCTGCAGACTGAGGGGCCCCCACCGCAGGATTCACCACCCCGACTGAGTTCTGCGCCATTCAGCTACAAGTGCCTGTGTCAGCTCCCAGGTGTCCCGAGTGAGAAATCGCGATGTTCTGAGCAGCAGGGACCAGCACTGAGCATAAAAAAAGCGCCGGGCTACAACAAAATGGCCGCCAGCCGCCCGGTATAAGGGACATAATCACAGAGAAAATGGCCAAACTACAGCAAAATGGCCCCACGCCATGCTTTACACTGAGGCACACCAAAAATGGCTGACAAACAACTGTACACAGTGAAAGGACAGTGAAAATGGTGGTAGAACAGCGCAATGGTGATCAGCCCATGCAGACCTCCAGACACCCAGCGGGGAGACCACAGACACCCAAGGACACAGCCACCCAGCGCAGCCCCCCATCCAAGGCGAGAGCCCCCCAGGGGACCCCTGGCTACAGGTACGCACACCGCTCAGCAGCCCATCATGCAGCATCCCCCATGTTGCTAGTAGATCACAGGATCCAAAAATTTTGCGCAAAAGGCAAACTTCCGCAAAAAAAATCCCAGGACCGATGGTCCCGCAGGGTTCCTAGGTCTATCTCCTTCACTAGGCAGAAAAAAACTGAGCTGCAGGAAGCAGACTGAGGGGTTGTTACTGGAGGGACCGCCCCCTGGGCGGAACTGTAAAGTTCTGTTTTTTCACATGTATAACATGTTCTGCCTAGTCCTCTCTTGAAGGTGGCGTAACAACCCTATGGTCAAGAATAATAGAGCTGTGTCAGTCAGTGAACGAAAGAAATTGGTTTTAAAAGACTGCGCCTTTCAGAAAATACCTTGGCATATTTGCTTTCCAAAATGAGGTAATTTCATGGGTGTTTCCATTGTTCTGGTGCTCCAGGGCCTTCAAAATTGTAGTAGATAGTCAGGAAATTAGATGCATAATTTGTGAGTAATTTATGCCCCTGGAACGCTTGAGCGTGCTCTTTGGATTTTGGACCCCCTATATGCATCTAGGCTTTAAAGTCTCACACATGTGGTATCCCCATACTCAAGAGGCATAATAAAATGTGTTTTGGGGTGTAATTGTAAGACCATGCTGTGTGTGACAAATAGCTTGTTAAAAATGACAACTTTGTGAACCACCAGTTCACAAAAAGTATATTGGGTAACTGGAAAAAGTGCTTTCCACTGGATCAAACGTGCGTATAGTATTGTGTATAAGGGATTGTATGATTTATTTTTATTTTTTATTGGTTGAACTAGAGGGAGTCGTGTCTTTTTTTCAAACTATGTGAAAAATAAAAAATAAAAAAAATCTTAATTTTCCCAAAAAATGTACAACTTCAAAAAATTCATCATGCCTATACCTTGGGCTGTCTACTTTCCAAAATGGGGTAATTTGGGGGGTTATTTGTACTGTCCTAACATTATAGTGCTTCACGAAATTAGATCATCAGGCCATCAGGGTATCAGGACTGATCAATTTTCAATTATATATCCAATAGTCTGTAGGCTCTATAAGTTTCACACAGACTTAATACTATGCACTGTTTTAGGTTATTTTCACCAAAAAAAAACGCGTTCCATTTAAAAACTTTCAGTATTTTTTTGTTCATATAGCAGAAAATAATAAAAACCCCAAAAAATATTTGGGCATAATTATCTTTCAATGTGCGACAGCTCCGAAAGATGAAAATTGGCCTGGGTGGGGGTGAAAGTGTCAAGGGCTTATGGTAGTTACATTTTCTTTTTTCCTTTTAAAATGTTTTAATTCACTTTATTACTGTTACCAGGTGGCCCCTGTACACAGCAGGTGATGGGTACAATTTAACCACTTCACCCCCTGGAGGAAATTTACCCCCTTCCTGACCAGAGCACTTTTTGCGATCCGGCACTGCGTCGCTTTAACTGCCAATTGTGCAGTCGTGCGCGTGGCTCACAAACAAAATGTATGTCCTTTTTTTTCCACACAAATAGAGCTTTCTTTTAGTGGTATTTGATCACCCCTGCGGTTTTTATTTTTTGCACTATAAACAAAAAAAAGAGCGACAATTTTGAAAACAGCACATTATTTTTTACATTTTGTTATAATAAATATCCCCCAAAAATATATATAAAAAAAATTGTTTTTCCTCAGTTTAAGCTGATACGTATTCTTCTACATATTTTTGGTTAAAAAAAAAAAAAAAAAAAAAAAAAAAAAAAAATCGCAATAAGCGAGTGATTGGTTTGCGCAAAAGTTATAGCGTTTACAAAATAGGGGATCGTTTTATGGCATTTTTATTCATGTTATAATTTTTTTTTTTTTACTATTAATGGCGGCAATCAGCAATTTTTATCATGGCTGCGATATTATGGCGGGCACATCGGAAATTTTTGGGACCATTGTAAATGACACTGGCAGTAAAGGGGTTAACCACTAGGTGGCAGTGTAGGGGTTAAGTGTGCCCTGGGGAGTGTTTCTAACTGTGGGAGGGGGCGTGGCTATGTGTGACAAGTCACTGACCTCAGCTCCCGATCACAGGGAGCAGAGATCAGCTACACTGTCACTAGGCAGAACGGGGAAATGCTTGTTTACATCAGCATCTCCCTGTTCTTCCTCCCCGTGAGGCCGCAGGACCTGTGACCCGACTCACGGAGCTTGCCGCGGGCGCCTGCTGGCCGCCTCTTAAAGGGCAACGTACAGTTTGCCTGTACGAGCCCTTCTGACGATGTATATCGGCGTGAGGCAGTCGGCAAGCGGTTAAAGGGCCATCAGGAGCCCCCCCTGTGTAGTAGTAGACAATCATGGACACAAATCCTGAATCTTTATTTGCTGGTCTGTGCAAATACTTAGATCACTTCTACGTTCAGTGCACAGACCAGTTTGAAACTAAAACAACTTAAAACTAGATTGCTTTAAACCGTGAATAGTCACATACATACGTCACTGGCCATTTGAGTGAGGTTATATTTAATCCACATGCACAAGTCCTTGGCAAATGACAAAGTTTGTTGTCACAGGGATACTCTGAAGTGGTGAATGACATTTGCGGCGGTCGCACGCTTTCATGCTGCAGTTTAGCGACCACTGGTTTAGAGTGATACTCCACTCTTTCCCAGTCTGACTGATGCTGTGCAGGGAATTACAAGTCACATCAAAACAAATTCAGGAACAGATTCTTGTTCTATTTAACAATATATTAAAGTAATTTACTTATGAATACATGATTTCATTAAATTGTGATTTTTGTTTTTAAACCAGCCTGGAGTGTTAAAGGAAACCTGGTCTGATAGGAATACAAAGGTTGTCATTGCAGATTCCTTTCTGAAGATGCATACTTGTCTCATGGAATCAGAAGAAATGAAGACACAGGACCAGCATGAGACGTTAACAATGGCAACCTCCATTTTTCTCTTACTATGCTTTTTTTTTAAAGCTGGACACCAGTTAAACAGATAAATTCACATATGAAACACTAATTCTATTAAAACTCCCGTACTTACACTAGTTGCATTTAAACTACAATTAATTATTTTAATTAATTTAAAACTATTGATTAACAGTAGGGCAAAGTATACAGTCTACTTTCCCCACGGCATTAGTTAAAGCGAATCTTCACTGCATCCAAGCACCACAGATGCAAATTAATTCATTTTTATTATTCAAAGCAAACTCCCCCATCCATCCATGTCCCCGTGCTTTATTTTGGTGAGAAATCTCTTTGAAAAACACCCCCTAGGAATTCTGGCCATGGCCATCTTGAGTAAGGGCAAATGATTCATGTAGCATTTACTTCCTGCCCCTTGCTCAAATGCATTCAGGAGTGTGCTTGACTGAGAAAACCCCTCCTCCTCTCCTGAAGACTCCTGGGATGTATGACATTAATTTGCCTAGGCAGGAAACGAGGAAGTAACTTAAGAAATATAGATTTTTTTTTAAAACAAGTAAATATTATATACTTTCCCCATTTACTAATGCTAGCATGAGGATAAAAAATAATCAATGTTGATTGGGAGAGTGAAGTTCCACTTTAACCAATAAGTTACAGGTGTTTTCACATGTGAAGAGACCAGCTCCCACCTCCGCTGGACAATGATGATACATTCAGCTGTGCTTACCGTAAACCAAATCAACCGGATTAGGTTCAGATTTGCAGATGAGCTCCAGTGTAGGAGAATCAGATCGCGTGCTACGCAGGACCCCTTCCCTCACCACCGCACGGTGCTCCACCACTTCTATGTGCTGATCCTGAATTAAAACTACCGGCTCCATCTGCTGAACCCCAACTTCATCCACTTCACACTTTGGTGCTGAAAGGTAGAAGGAAATAGGGTTAGATTATAGAATGGGCAGAAAACCTGTTGGTAATATGGTACCATGCTAAAGGGGTGTCCCAGCGGATTTTTTTTTTTTTTTTAAAGTCAGCAGATAAAAAAAAAGTAGCTGCTGACTTTTAATAAGGACACACCTTTCCATGGTGCCTGCGATGTCGGCTGCCTGAGGCCAACCCGTCCCTCGGCTCTCGGGTCCCAGCGCCGCCATCCTCACTAAGGTAAACAGGCAGTGGAGCCTTGCGGCTTCACTGCCCATTTCCTACTGCGGATGTGCGAGTCGCACAGCGCTTTGTGAATGGGACGCACTGTGTTTGGAAACACACAGTTCCCAGAACACAGCGCGCCCCATTACCCAGAAGACAACGTGACAAGGAGAGAAGACTGAAGATCACTGCGGAGTAGGAAGAGGCAGATTAGGAAGACTGCATAGCAACAGGGATTTCTGGTGAGGTAAACTTTTTTCTTTTTTTTTTTTCAAATTTTATTTTTTTAAGAATATTAATGCTGTTTTTTTTGTTTTTTTTTGGGGTGGCCCTCCACTTTAATGTTACTCTCATTTTGGTAACTATTTAGTGGAAACTAAAATTTTCGGTCAGCGTGATCTAATTTAACTTTTCATGCTGTTATATAAACATGTTAAAGATTAATTCTGGGAAGCTGGATTTGCTGAAAGTCTGATGTGGGGGCGGTGTTGATGGGGACAGGTATATGCTGTAAACCTGCTGTGACCAGGGGTTAGAGATGTGAGCGAAGTGGGGCTCCAGTGTGTCATATTGTCCACCTGTCTTGTGGAAGCCCAGGAGAAAGCCAGAAAGAAGCAGTGCATAAACGAATGTGCAGGAAAGCCAGGAAGGTTTGGTGTATGTTTAGGGGTACACTAGTTGTGCTCCAACTTGGAAACGGCAGGTCATTAAGGATGGGGGGTTGGTGGGGCAGCCCTCACACTGCAATGACTGAGATCTGGGGCAGGGGTGTAGAACTTTCAAAAGGTTTATTGCTGGGATGGGAGAGAAGCTAAAGTGAGCAGTACTGCCGAGAGGGGAATTAAGCTACAGGGAGGAGTACTGCTGGGAGACAGGTGACGGTGCTGGTCAAACTCTTGCCTGTTAGGCAATTATTATATTAGGGTCTTTGGTTATTATTAAAGTCTATGACTAGGGTTTTTTTTTATTCTATATAGGATTATAGATTGGAACCTCTACACATAGCCATGTAATCCAAGGGCCCTAGAAGGTATTAAAAAAAACTCTGTAGCTTTGTACAAATGGTCAGTGATATTATTGTCATACCTAGAAGCTATTTGAGCCACAGTGGAATTTGGGCAAAAAAAAAAATCACAGAAATGTCCTGCCTTGCAGCTAGGATTTGAAAACCATTGGACACTCACTAGTCCCAGCACTACAGGAGTGAACACCAAGGGGCAGGACAGGGGATTGCCATCTGGGAGTCTTTCAACCAGGTTTATGGGCATTCAAATGGCCTACAGCAGGGGTAGGCAACCTTTGAGAGGTGGAGATCCACCTGAATAACATGAAAGAGATTGACGATCACCAGGGTTCAGTGATTTTTGTTTTTTTAGAAATGAACTTGCACGGCCTAACTAAATAGTATGAAAACCTAGAAAAATAACATAAAAAAAAAATCCAAACTTGGCCTACTTTAAAAATGAACAGTGTCAGGGAGTAGAGCAGTGGACAATGTCATTGGGGCAGAGGACTGTGTAATTTTTTTTAGATTATTTTTTACAATTTTTTTGGCAGCCCTGTTGGAGGGCTTTGGTGAAATATCAGGAGTCTAAGCAGACCCATGTTGTCTCACTTTTGAGACAAAGAAAGGAGATTCTGGATTCTGTTCTTAGCTGCACAACACTGTTTACTACACTTTATTTGTGAATGAACACAGTGAGTGATCGGTACCGAGCTGCTGGTGCAGGAGAAAAATATAGAGGATTGGTTCCAGTAAATGCTGCCCCCTCTCCTGTCCAGGTTCCAGGTGCTGGCAACGTGAACGACTTTTTTTGGTAGAAAATTACTTAGAACCCCCAAACATTATATATTTTTTTTTTGCAGAGGCCCTTTAGAATAAAATGGTGGGTGTTGCAATTTTTTTATGTCACACGATATTTCCGCAGCGGTTTTCAAACGCATTTTTTAAAAAAAATACACTTTAATGCATTAAAAAAAAAAAAAACGTTCCGATGGTATTGGGTACCTGCCCGCACGGCTCGGGCATTCCCTGGGAGTACTGACAGATGCTTCCGCAACTGTGGACAGCGAGGCGATGTCATGCACACATGGTGGGCTTGCCCAAGGTTGGTGGGGTTCTGGTCTAGGGTTTTTGGCTTACTGCAGACACTCTTTCATCTAACGATCCGAAGGGACGCTAGGCTAGCTCTCCTACATTGCCCGGTTCCTGGCTTGCGCGACCCTCAACAGAAGCTGGCTACCTATCTATTTATAGCGGCCAAGCGGGCCATTGCCCAAGCCTGGAAGTCGCAACGGGTAGATTTTCAAGGGGTTAAGACACGCATGACTGCTATGTTACTTCAGGAACGTATGTCCAGTATTGTCCATGATTCACATGCTAAATTTCTAAAGATCTGGGAGCCGTGGATCTCCTATGAGTTCCCCACGCTCCAAGTGGCATGCCTGGGCTTGGTCTAAATTCCCCTGGCGGGGCGTCCGAGCCCGAGCTTCCCCCCTTCCTTTCCTCCCCCTTTTTTCTCTTTACCCTTCCTTCTTCTGTTCCCTATCTCTCTTCACTCTCCTTAGTAATCTCTCCCATTGCTAATAAAAACTGCTGCCACCCATGGATGGGGGTAGTAGGAAAAGGGCTTGCCCGCAGGAAACAACAAAGGAACGAGTTGTTTGGTACTGAACCAGTCTCGATTTCATCTCTTGCTCATCTCCCTTCCTTATCTCGAGTTTACTTGAAATATACTGTGATGGTTTGCCCTTTGGGTTTGTATTCATGATTAGTGGCCCCTGCGAGGGCTCACAAGGAGTAGATTGTAATCTCTTGTTTATTACTGTTTATTCAAAAATTCTCAATAAACATATTGAAACAAAAAAAACAACAAAATGAGCCAAATTTTTTGTATAATGTGAAAGAGGATGTCAAGCTTTAAAATTGCATCTGCCTGTGGAATGGTGGCAAGCTACGGTGTTTAAAATTCTCCATAGGCAACGCTTTAAATGCCTTTACAGGCTACAGGTTAGAGTTGCACAGGAGGTCTGGTGCGAGAATTATTGCTCTCGCTCTGACGTTTGTGACAATACCTCACGTGTGGTGCAATCATCATTTACATATGCGTGAGGGGGTAACGCGTGCGTCAGCATTTGCGCATAAACATGGTGGGACAGGGCGCTTTAAATTTTGATTATTTTATATTAAATGTTTTGTTTTTTTTTTACACTTTTTTTTCCTGTATTAACTTTATTGAGAGGTCCTCTTTACGAAGAAATCTGGGGTTTGTTAGACCCCAAATCTCTCCTCTAGTCTCCCGTGCAGCCTATCAGACACAGGTCGGTCTAATCGACTGCTTTCCTGGCCGCTAGCAACCAGGTAAACAAAGAGACTGAACCGGAAATGACTAAATACTCGTCACTCTCAGTTTCCGGGGTTAGAAAGAGAGAGAAATGTCAATTCCTCCCCTCTCTGTTTAGTGCAGCAATTGTGCCCAGCCTTCACTTCACTTCTGATAGAAAGGGAATCGTCCAGCCGAAAAGATCCATAACAGGATGATGTGGGTAGGTTCAGGCATCGTACTGGAATAACTACTGAAAACTGAGGACGTCCATGGACATCCTATGGGCGGCAAGTAGTTAAAGACGACAGAGGCTCTAATCCAGGGGTAGGCAACCTTGGCACTCCAGCAGTGGTAAAACTACAAATCCTATCATACCTCTGCTTCATGCCTGTGGTCTTGCAATGTCACATGGGACTTGTAGTTTGACCACAGCTGGAGGGCCGAGGTTGCCTACCCCTGCTCCAATTATTCCCCACGCTATTAAAAAATGCTTTGGAAACCATGATAGTTTTGTATGAACATTTTTTATAGATAAAATCTATAAAGATACTATCTAGATTTTTTTAATCCCTTTTTTTATTTAAACATACACACAGCCTTTGTGTTAAAAATAATATTTATTACAAGGTGCACCCATGAAACACGTTTCCCAAAGCAGATCAGAGCAGAAGCCGTTTTTCTCTAATTGAATGCCCCATACAAAGAAGAAAGAATGGAGGGGGAGGGGCCACTGCTCTGACTGCTTTGTGCGTAAACTTCAGTTTGATGTACTGATCTCTATAAGATTTTTCATCAAGACGAAAGGAGAAACTGAAAATGTGAAAAAAAAGCCTAAAGCTCCCCCTGGAAATGAGAATACTAGCAGACAATGTTTGACAGTTATAGTAGAACTCTGGTCAAACTATTGCCTTGCCCAACAATCAACATTTTTTTTTAAATAAAGGTTCTTTAACCAACTAATACTTACCTTAATTCATGGTCTGGTGATCTTCTGCCTTGATGGTTCCAATCACCAGTCCGCTGAAGGCATTCTGCACACAAGTCACTGACCGGTCTTGCTCCTGCCCCTATCGTGGATGTCATCACACCTGCACTGTAATCTGTGCAAGTCCAATGTCAATGTCATCCAGATAAGACTGACATAGCATTTGCCCCCATTACAAGCTGTTGCAGGACTATGATTTAAAGGCTAAGCTCATCTTTTAGGAAAAAATATTAAATGCACATATTTTGCCACAAATAATAATGTGCATGGATTACAAGACCTGTAAAGTATTGCACCACCGATCTGTGAAAGAATGCATTTAAACAACTGTGATATCAACCTGAATCATAACACATTTTTTAAAAAAAGTGAAGGGGGTCTGAATACTTTATAAATGTGCTATGCATGTATGTGTGTATTAAATATATATATAAAAAAATATTTTTGTTTTTTTCTCCATATACACTGTATATATAGTTTTTTTAGATCACTGTGGTTCAGGTTTTTTTTTTGTGACTGTAATAAAGAAACAAAAACTACACACGCCACTGTACACACCATATACCCATTTCAAGACTGGTGGTTGGGTGGTCCTCTAGCGGTAGACAATCGTTTACACTGTATTTCTATAATATGGCAGTTTACTAAAATAATAAATTTTGCTTTTAGCTGTGAAATAAATAAGTACACATACAGCAGTCATTTGATCCCCTGTATATTTTTTTGCAGAAGTTTGCACACTTGCAAAGAATTAAAGGTTCTATAGTTTTTATCACAGGTGTATTTTAAAGTGGTTGTAAACTTTGTAAAAAATAAAAAAATATAAAATCAAAAAGACCTACAAGTCAAAGGCATAGTGAGATAGTAGAGCTGCACAATTAATAGCCAAGAATCGTTATCGTGATCTTTCACAATTCTTTCTATGCAAAGAATTCTCTCAGCTCTTCTGAAGCTACAGCCATCAAAAGAAAGGATGATAAAAACTGGGCAGTCTGCCAAGAATCAAAACATTCTTTATCAGTTGAACTTAACTATAAACATTGTAACAATTTGTCAATGGAATAGACTGTGTGTGTAAGTGAATACATTTTAACCACTTAAACACTAAACCTTTTTCTGACATTTGTTGGTTTCAAGATAAAATATATATTTTTTTTGCTGGAAAATTACTTAGAAACATTTAAAAAAAAATTTAGTAGACACCCTAGAGAATCGCAGCCGTTTACCAGGTGATCGCTCCATTAAATGACGGAGTGATCACTTGTAAACAAACCGGTGTCATGACATGACACCGGTTCCTCCCTCCCCTCTCTGTACCGATCGGTACAGTGGAGGGGAGAGATCGGTAACAGCAGCGCTGTATGCTGGATCTGTAGTGCCCACAGTGCTGCTCACTGACAATTAACATTGCAACTCCCTGCCAATACTCTGAAATACCCAGCAATGTCCTGCCAATACTCTGAAATACCCTGCCAACTCTGCAATATCCAGCGATACCTGCCAACTCTGCAATACCCAGCGATACCCTGCCAATATAATACCCAGCAATACTATGCCAATACTCTGCCATACTCGGTGATACCCAGCCATGCTCATCCATGCTCAGCAATACTCGGCTGTACTCGGCCTCTGTATGTGGCCAGGCTGTGGAAGTCTCACACATGTGGTATCGCCGTACTCAAGAGGAGTAGGAGAATTGATTTTGGGGTGTCATTTTTGGTATGTACATGCCATGTGTTAGAAATATTGTATAAATGGATAACTTTGTGTTAAACACCCCCCCCCCCCCCCGCGCTTGTACGGACTCACCGCTACAATTGAAGCCAGAATAGTTTTTTTAATTTTTTTTTTATTTCAGGCTTCCCAGTCTAGAGGCGAGATGCGGGGTCTTATTGACCCCATATCTCACTGTAAAGAGGACCTGTCATATTTCTATTACAAGGGATGTTTACATTCCTTGTAAAAGGAATAAAAGTGATAAAAAAAAATATTTTTGGGGGGGGGAAAAAAGTTTCAAACTAAAATAAAGTAAAATGAACAAAAAATAAATAAAAAATTTAAAGCGCCCCTGTCCCTGTGTGCTCGCATGCAGAAGCGAACGCATACATAAGTCCCGCCCACATATGAAAACGGTGTTAAAACCACACATGTGAGGTATCACTGCAAACGTTAGAGCGAGAGCAATAATTTTGGCCCTAGACCTCCTCTATAACTCAAAACATGTAACCAGTAAAAAAAAATTAAAGAGTTGCCTATGGAGATTTTTTGTAGCCAAGTTTGGCGCCATTCCACAAGTGTGTGCAATTTTGCAGGGCGACACGTTAGGTATCTATTTACTCGGCGTAACTTCATCTTTCACATTATGCAAAAACATTGGGCTAACTTTACTGCTTTTTTTTTTTAAGCACAAAACAGTTTTTTTCCCCCCCCAAAAAAACGCGTTAGAAAAATTGCTGCGCACATACTGTGCAAGCTAAAAGTTGCACAACAATTGTATTCTCTAGGATCTTTGCTAAAAAACATATATAATAATGTTTTGGGGTTCTATGTAATTTTCTAGCAAATAAATGATGATTTTTACATGTAGGAGAGAAATGTCAGAATTGGCCTGGGTGCTCCAGAACGCCTGACGGTGCTCCCTGCATGTTGGGCCTCTGTATGTGGCCACACTGTGTAAAAGTCTTAAGCCGCGTACACACGGTCAGAGAATCCGTCGGAATGCGTCTTATCGGACCGTGTTGTCAGATAATCCGACTGTGTGTGGTATGCATCGCACTGATTCCGTCCGAATCTCCGTCCGACCCAATTTTCCAACATGTTGGAAATATTTCCCGACCAACTGGGTCGGTCAGACGTAATCCGATCATGTGTAGAGAATTTTGATCGGACCAATTGCCACGCATGCTCAGATCAAATTCCTACATCAAAGCTATTGGCTACTAGCCTGAATCTAGTCCCATCGTAACGAAATTACGTCATCACATTCTGAAAGATCTGATTTTTCGACAACTTAGTCTGACCGTGTGTATGCAACAGTTTCGGACAAAATCCAACGGATTTGGTTGGCAGAATCTCCGACCGTGTGTACAGGGGCTTACACATGTGGTATCACCATACTCGGGAGTAATAGCAGAATGTGTTTTGGGGTGTAATTTGTGGTATGCCGTGTGTGAGAAATAACCTGATAATATGACAGTTTTGTGAAAGAAAAAAAAAAAAGGAAAAAAATTCTTGATTTTGCAAAAAATTGTGGGAAAAAATGACAACTTCAAAAACTCACCATGCCTCTTACTAAATACATTGGAATGTCTTCTTTCCAAAAAGGGGTCATTTGGGGGGTATTTATACTTTTCTGGCATGTTAGGGTCTCAAGAAATGAGCCGTCAGTACTTCAGGTGTGATAAATTTTCAGATATTGGCACCATAGCTTGTGGACTCTATAACTTTCACAAAGACCAAATAATATACACCAATTTGTACTTATTTTTACCAAAGATATGTAGTAGTAAACATTTTGGCCAAAATTTATGAAGAAAAATTACTAATTTGCTAAATTTTATAACAGAAACAAAGAAAAATTCTTTTTTTTTTTTTTTTTTACAGAATTTTCTGTCTTTTTTATTTTATAGCACAAAAAATAAAAAATAAACTGCGGTGATTAAATACCACCAAAAGAAAGCTCTATTTGTGTGAGAAAAGGACAAAAATTCCATATGGGTACAGTGTTGCATTAAATGTGAGAGCACCGAAAGCTGCTGGTCTGGTTATTAAGGGGGTTTAAGTGCCCAGTGATCAAGTGGTTAATGAATAAAAAAAAAAAATTAACCAGTAAAGTTAGATAATTTTTTTGTATAATCTGAAAGATTTTACGTTGCGAGAATCAAGATAATTTTACTCTAAGCAAAAAAACTGCGATTCTCATTTTGACCAGAATCATGCAGCTCTATGAGATAGTATGCATACTAGCTCATTATGAAATACTTACCTTAGAATGAAGCCCTGCAGCGGTGCCTGGTCGCCACTAAGGGGGCTGACATGCTCCCCCTGCATTACTTCCTGGGCTCCAATGCTGTGAGTGGCCAGTGCCGCAATGAGGTCACACTTAGTACCACATACTAGGCATGCAGCCTTACTATATCCACAGCTTTCCATAACCCCCGAGGACCATACATGCATGGATCGTCTTAATAGGTTTCCCCATTGGTGCACATTTGTCTCCATTTACAATGCGACAATGGCCGCAGGCGATCTATGAGTGTATGGACAATTTTGCGTCTGGA
The DNA here is from genome assembly GCF_037356315.1 of Lithobates pipiens. NCBI lineage: Eukaryota > Metazoa > Chordata > Amphibia > Anura > Ranidae > Lithobates > Lithobates pipiens. Next base: position 93,355,514 of record NW_027507787.1, read on the forward strand.
CTTTGTTATTTGTTTTGTCAGGTTTTTGTATTTGTTTGTATGCCCATTGTCAGGTATCACATTGCTATTCAGCGGTGTGGGACTTAAGCTATAACCAGTGTAGCTAACAATTGATTCCCAGGCATCTGTACCATGTTTTCTTGTTTAAGTAAAAAAAAAAACTCTGTATTGCTTATTATAGGCTTACCTGTAGGTAAAAATCACGAAGTGGGATATACAACCGCTTTAAATGATAGAGACAGAATATCAACCAAAAATCCATAAAAAAAACACGATAAAAATATATTTGCCATCCACGACCCATCTTTGGTGTTCTGGCAGAGGGAAGAAGGTTCTAATCCAAGATTTTACAATACACAGTCCAGTCCATTGGCCCTTCAATGTGCCAAAGTCGGTCTGTACCTTTAGCAGGGAAACAGCCCCAAAACCTCAGATTTCCACCTCCGTGCTGGACTGGTGCTCTAAGCCCTTGTACACACGGTCGGAGATTCCAACGGAATGTTTCCCATCGGACCGTTTTGTCGGATATACCGACTGTGTGTGGTCTGCATCAGACTGTTTCCGCCGGGAATATCCGACTGACCAAGTTTTCCAACTTGCCGGTAAAATTTTCCGACAAAATGCTCCTATCGGACATACTCTGATCATGTGTAGCCTACTCCAACGGAGAAAGTGCCACGCATGCTCAGATCAAATTCCTAGACCAAAGCTATTGGCTACTAGTCTGAACGCAGTCCCCTCGTAACGAAATAACATCATCACGTTATGTACAATCGGATTTTCCAACAACTTAGTCCGAACGTGTGTATGCAACATCACTTCTGGACCTCTTCCGGAATTAATCCGTCGGAATTACTCCGACGGATTTGGTTGTCTGAATCTCCGACCGTGTGTACAAGGGCTTAGAGACATAGTCAGCATTTTTCTTTCTTACAAACAAGTCGAGTTAATGCCAAAGAGCTTGATTTTGGTCTCAACTGACCACAGTACTTTCTCCCAATCCTTCTCGGAATCATTTCGATTTCAATGGCATTACTGGACATGTACCTTCTTGAGGAGGAGGACTTGCAGTGTTTGGAGGAAGAAAAATGCTGACTATGACTCTAAGAACACCATCCCTACAGTCAAGCACGGTGGTGGAAACCTTTTGCTTTGGGGCTTTAATCCTATAGAAAATTTATGGAGGAAGTTGAAACTTTGAATTGCCAAGTAACAGCCAATAAACATTAAGGATTTAGAAGATCTGTAATAAAAAAAAAAAAAAAAAAAAAAGTGGACCAAAATCCCTCCTGTGTGCAAACCTGCTCAACAGCTACAAGAAACGTCTTACCTTTGTGCTTGCCAAGGGTTTATCAAGTCAGGTTTTGCTTGGGGATCACATTTTTCTTACTGAACTGCAACTCAATTTATAACATTTGTATCGTGTTTTTTTTCTGGATTTTTGGTTGATATTCTGTCTCTATTATTTAAAATACACCTAAAAATTATAGACCCATTATTTCTTTGTAAAGGGGGGAACGTACAAAATCTGCAGGGGATCAAATAAATATTTTACCCCCTGTACCATTAAGCCCTGGTTCACACCGGTGCCGCATTGAAATCATGCTACTTCTGTGGCGTGATTTCAAAGCGAGACATCAGTGCTATTTGCACTGCCGATTTTATTGCGACTTTAACAGGAGTCTATGCAAGTAGCAATAAAAATTGGTAAAAAGTAGTGCAGGACCCCTTTTTCATAATTGCTGTGACATGAGTCATGGTGATATGAACGGTTCCATTGCCGGCAATGGGGTGTGACTTGTTATGCAATTTGGAACGGTCAAATCATGTGACAAGTCTCACAAGTATGAACAGGGGCTAAACCTGTGCTTTTTCCTAATTATCTCAACACTAAAATGAACTTGCTGATGCAATGCATGGTGAAATTATTTATAAATGAAACAAAAAAAGTGTTATTCTTAATTTTGTAGTCTTCCAAAGCACACCATAACATAATAAAAGAAATTGGTAAATTTAAAAACAATAAATCAGTCCAGTCTGCGGAGTCCCAGAGTAAGCCAATATACATACAAGAATGGGAGAGACATGCAGCATACATTTACGGAGGCTCAATTGAGGCATCTATATCATCTCACCCACAAGAGCTCAGTGGACAACAAGATGCAAGAAAATAGCTTTAAGCTGCTGACTCAGTGGTACAGAGTCCCAGCGACTTTGACTAGGATATACCCAACAGCTTCTGCTGCCTGTTGAAGGGACCGTGGGCTTCGAGGCACCTTCCTACACATTTGGTGGGAGTGCCTGGCCCTTTTAGCAGGATATTAGGGCTCAGATAAAAATGATCTTGGATGTAGATTTGCAGGATTCCCCATTGGAGTTCCTACTGCACGTGCCATCCAGTCCTCTAAGCCTTTAATCGCAAATCCATTCTCCCACACCTCTTACAGTGGTTGTAAACCCTTACAAACCACTTTGACCTACAGGTAAGCCTAGATTAAGGCTTACCTGTAGGTCCAAGAAACATCTAAACCTACATGGTTTAGAAGATATTTACTAAAAGACAGTCACAGCAGACAGCGGCGCGCAGGCGCACTATTGCCGTTAGCGGCATGCCGCTGCTAACGGCGATATGCCGTTAGTGGCGGCTCCCGTGCGCATGCTCGGGAGGGATGTCATCGCTGCTCTGGCACTGTGAATGGCTGGAGCAGCGATACCCGGAAGAAGATGGACGCTCCAGACTACAGGGGACAGCGGTGACATCGCTGGCTCCTGTGTCCGGTAAGTGACACATAATGGGCTACTATGCGATGCATAGTAGCCCATTATGCTTTACCTTTGCAGGGAGACAAAGAGGAAGTAAACCCATTAGGGTTTACTTCCTCTTTAAATGCTGCACTGTGTCTGATTCCTATACATCGGAAGTCGGCCCATGTCCCAGGGCGATCCGAATGGGTGCATCTGCTCAACTTTATCATGGCGGCGGAGGAGTTGGTGGCAAAGTGCAAGGACAGGTGTGATAAATTTTATGCTATCTGGACCACCTGGAAACATTACACATCCAATACGACGCAGGCCCCATCTGCTGCCACCCCTGGGCAAGCAGATTAGTGGATGATGGTACATAATTACTTGGGAGGATGAGACCTAAGCACCTCAATCCCCTAGGTTTTCTACAACAGTTACTCACACCTATCGCTGTCGTGCTGTTTGATCGTTCTGTTCTTTGTTCTGAGGTATGATCGTTCTGTTCTTTGTTCTGAGGTATGCCCATCCCCCCTTTCCCACCATCTCACTTTGGATTATGTTGGATGCAACATGTGAGGTGTTGTATTTTATATATGAGAACGCAACCCTGATTTGATACCATGGTCAAAGTACTCACAAGCCCCCTTGTGGTTGGGATATAACTTGGTGAAATCATATGAGGCAAGCTATCTGAATGTATCAGAGGTTTCTCTACGCTGGGAACCCAATAGCCTTTCTGGTTCATATATACTGTTTTTGTTTTCTCTCTGTTTTGTTGTATTTTGCTTTTCTCAAGGTATGATATTTTGAAAAAATAAAATAAAGATTATGTATAAAAATAAAATAAAAAAAAACAATAAATCAGGAGGGGAAAAGGGTGAGGAGAGGAAGAGGTTAATATTGGGTTATACAGTATAAAGGTTAAGTGGCTGCAACATATAGTTTAATAGAAACTGAGCAGTTACACCGAATGAACCCTGCAGCAGGCTGTTAAAGTTATCATTGAAGCTGAAGCCACACCAAATGGCTCCTGCTTCTACACTGGGACCAAGGTGTGCCCAGGAGTGTACACACAGTGGAAGGGGAAGGACTTGTATCCAGGGGGTGATCAGCATTCTCTCATACCCAGAAGTGTTGGGTATTTGAGGGTTTTTGCAGTTTAAAAGAGCAAAAATGGAACTCAACAAAAAGGTATAAGTAGGGTGGTAAGGTGGGCTGTTGAGTGTAAATGAACTTTAGACTTGAAAGATAGTCAAAAGCAAAACAGTGGTTTGTATCTGAGATCAGTCTAAAGCTGAATATACACTAGTAAAATTTTGTGTGAACTTTTTAGTTTTAGGAACATTCGTTTTTCTTTTCCAATGTTTTTATTGAATATATTCCAAAAAATGTACAGAAGAAACACAGATTAGTTCAGATATAATTCAATGTTCTTTCAGTACAGTTAAAGGGGTTGTAAAGGTTTTTTTTTTCTTGTTTTTTTTAAATAACAAAAGCATGTTATACTTACCTCCTCTGTGCAAGGGCTTTGCACAGAGCTGCCCCGATCCTTCTCCTCTGGGGTCCCCCAGCTGCACCTCTGGCTCCTCCCCTTCTCAAGTGCCCCCACAGAGAGCCGCATTCCATGGGGGACACTCATGCATGTGCACGCTCCCGAGTCCTGCTGCTGCATCTGTTGACACTGACAGCAGGACTTGGCCCCACCCCCGTGTCACTGGATTTTAATGACAGCAGCAGGAGCCAATGGCTCCTGCTGCTATCAATCTATCCAATGAGGACCCAAGACAGCGGCTGGAGCTGCTGTGCTCATCCCCATCATTGGAAAGATCGGGTTCAGGTAAGTACAAGGGGGGCTCTGGGGGGGCTGCTGCACTGCAGAAGGTTTTTCACTTTATTACATAGAATGAAAGGTGAAAAACCTTGATGATTTACAACTCCTTTAAGAAACAACAATTAAAATAGAAAAATACATTTGTAACACTCCCCAATGTTCAATAGTGAAACTGTATTAAACCTCCGAGGTAATTGTTAATTTGCAATGGCATATCGTACCAGAAATTTGAGTGTTGCTTGAGTATAAAAGGGCCTAAGTACCACAACATAAACAGCTATGCAAACCCCTCGTCCAGAAAAGTTAACACAAATGCACAACTCAAGAGGTCGCACTAAGTGCAGGGGGGTATATTTCTCTAAGAGACCTACATGGTGGGGTGAGTAATCCTCTGAGCAGTCATCCCCTATGTGTTCCTTTGGGCAATATAGCAGCATAAGAGAAAATTAACCAAAAGAGAGAAAAAAAGAAAAGTAAAAGGAAGAAGTTATAGAAAGGTAGTGTAACCAGTCGTATCCAGGAAGGCACCACCAGTATCCTATCATATGTCTCCCATTCTGTATTGGATCCAGGGGTCCCAAGTTTTCTCAAATAATTTAAGCTTTGCAGGTGTCAGGAACATTTGTTTTTATAATGGTTAGTGAGGTGAAATCAACTTTCGTTTTTGACCACAGTGACGGGACAATTAGAAGGAGGAGGATGGAAAAAAAATGCAAACAAATTTCTAATAGTGTATGTGCTTTTCATTCACTAAAGTCAATTCATTAACATATAAAATGTTAAAAGCAAACCACTTTTTTAACTACTTTCAAACGACGCTCATCAAGCCATAAAATGGAGTGATAATTTTCACTAAAAATTTTTTTACGAATTTTCATTCGAAAAACTACTAATATGAAGATAAACGTATTGTAATGAATCTGTGCTGTGATAAAATGTGTGCCCATTGGCAAACAAAATTTGATATACCCAAACCTAAACACTTATAATATCATGAAATGATGTAGGGCACCAGTGAATATAATAAAAATGTACAAAATAAAATAAACAGCGTTCAATGTGCGAAGCGTGAAGCCTCTCTGAACTCAAAGTCCATATACAGTGTATTCATTAAAGTGAGTGCCATCACTTTATTCAAAATGTACACTCACCATGGGCTGTAACAGGCACAGCGGAAAGAACATTTCTTGGGCACAGATCCTTCCCAGGTGTATGCACTTCCAATCTGGAATCACTCCTCTTAGGCTCGGTTCACACAGGGGGCGACTGCGATCCGACTTCAGGTCGCTCTAGGTCGCCTCAAGTCGCCTCCAAGTCGCGCTGTAGAAAAATGAATGTGAGTCAATGGAGCTGTCTTAATATACGCTACTGCAGTAGCTCCGACTTTAAAAGTAGTACAGGAACTTTTTTTTAAAGTCGGAGCTACTGCAGTAGCGTATATTAAGACAGCTCCATTGACTCACATTCATTTTTCTACAGCGCGACTTGGAGGCGACTTGAGGCGACCTAGAGCGACCTGAAGTCGGATCGCAGTCGCCCCCTGTGTGAACCGTTAGGCAACAGCAAAGAGCAACTCCCACTGGAACAGATAGAGCTCACCAAAGAGCCAAAATAAAGCCTTCCTTACTAAGCACTTAAACTCCCTTCCTGACCAGACCAATTTTCAGCTTTCACTCTGACAATTGCCGATCATGCAACACTGTACCCAAACTATTTTTTTCACACAAATAGAGCTTCTTTTGGTGGTATTTAATCACTCTCTGGGGTTTTTTTTTGCTTAAACTGATATGCACTAGTAGGTAGCACTGGTGGGCAATGCTTATCAGCAAAGGGTATCCCGTGTGCGGGACCGATGTCCCTCTGACAGAAGCCAGTAATCAGCTTTTTTTCTCTCCTCACGCTGTTAGAGCGAAAGAAAAAAAAAAGCCAATTATGATCTTCTGTTTACATCACATGATCAAAAGGTAATTGGGCTGACAGCTGATCACGTGATAAGGGGCTTCAATCTGCGATCAGTTGAGTCTCGCTGATCACAGAGCATGCCACAAGGGGCGTGCAGGCAGCTCATCCATGGGAGAACGTACATGGACGCCCTCCTGGCAATTTAGGCCCACGCCGTAGCCGTCTTTTGGCTATGGCGCAGGCGTGAGAAGGTTTATTGTGGAACAGAACCAGTCGGAGTGACATTAGCACTGAGACTCTGAACCGACAGAAACCGATCGTTTCATCCAAACAGGCATTCCTAAAGTGATTAAAAAGGCTATTTTTTTTTACATAACATGTTATACTTACCTCCTCTATGCAGTTGGATTTGCACAGAGCAGCCCGGATCCTCCTCTTCTCAGGTCCCTCTTTGCTGCTTCTAGCCCCTCCCTCCTTTGAGTGCCCCTCAGCCAGAAGCTTGCTACAGAGGGCACCCAAACCAAGTCAGAGCTCCATCTATCCATTCAGACACAGAGCCCCGATCTGACCCCGCCCCCTCTCTTCCCTGATTGGCTTACTGACTTTGATTGACAGCCATAGGAGACAATGGCAGTGCTGTTCTGTCTCAGCCAATCAGGAGGAGTGCCCTGGATGGCTGAGGGGATTGTGGACATCGCAGGTAGGCAATTGGGGGGGTGGGTGCTACACACAGGTTTTTTTTATCTTAACCACTTCAGCCCCGGAAGAATTTACCCCCTTCCTGACCAGAGCACTATTTGCGATTCGGCACTGCGTCGATTTAACTGACAAACAAAATTGGCATCCTTTTTTCCCACAAATAGAGCTCTCTTTTGGTGGTATTTTATCACCCCTGCAGTTTTCATTTATTGCGCTATAAACAATAAAACGCCAATTTTGAAAAAAGCGCATTATTTTTTACATTTTGCTATAATAAATATCCCCGAAAAATATATATATATTTTTAGGGTGGCACAGTGGTGTAGTGGTTAGCAGGAAAAAGGGTCGCTGGTTCAAATCCCAACCATGACACTACCTGCCTAGAGTTTGCATATTCTTCCTGTGCCCCGTGTCCTCCCATGGGTTTCTTCCGGGTACTCCGGTTTCCTCCCACACTCCAAAGACATGCAGGTAGGTTAATTGGCTTCTGTCCAAAATTGGCCTTAGTATATGAATGAGGACCTTGGATTGTGGGCTCCTTGAGGGTAGGGACCGATGTGAGTGTGCAATGTACAGGGATAGAGACAATTGTAGACACTCACTCAGGTTGAACTGGATGGACTGGTGTCTTTATTCAACCTTACTAAGGTACTATGTATCTATGTAATTTTTTTCCCTCAGTTTAGGCCGATGTGTATTCTTCGCAATAAGCGTTTATTGATTGGTTTGCGCAAAAGTTATAATGTTTACAAGATACGGGACAGTTTTATGGCGTTTTTATTAATAATAATTTTTTTTACTAGTAATAGCGGTGATCAGCGATTTTTATCGTGACTGCGACAATATGGCGGACACATCAACATTTTTGACATTTTTGGGACCATTGTCATTTATACAGCAATCAGTGCTATACAAATGCACAGATTCCTGTGTAAATGACACTGGCAGTGAAGGGTTTAAGTGTGTCCTGGGGAGTGTTTAACTGTTGGGGGGGGTGGCTATGTGTGACACGTCACTGATCTCTGCTCCCAATCACAGGGAGCAGAGATCAGTGACACTGTCACTAGGCAGATGCTTGTTTACATTAGCATCCCTCCATTCTTCCTCTCCGCGGGACCCAGGACTCGACTCACGGAACTTGCGGCGGTGGCGCGTGCCCGCAGGCCACCTCTTAAAGGGCAATGTACAGGTACGTTAGTTTGCCTGTACAAGCCCTTCTGCCGACGTACATCGGTGTGAGACGGTCGGCAAGAGGTTAAAGCAAAACGTCAGTCATTTTTTCATCTTTCCATCTATTAAATCTTCTGCCCTTGTTTTAACTTTGGTTAGTTAAACATTTTTTTTCTGCCAGTAAATACAGCCCACTTCCTATCTCTTGTCTGATAAAAAGACTAGGTTTATGACATCTTGCACAACTCTCTTTTTCTCTTGTGAGAGTTTGCCAAGAAGGGAAGGGGGATGAGTCATAAGAGGGCCAATGAGAGCTGCAGAGCTGGAGGTGTGCCTCTGTGTAAATGCAGGTAGTGAACAGGCAGCCATTTCAGCTGCCCACAGTTAAAATGGATGCAGCCAGACTTAGTGGAGGGAGATTTCTGCAGCATATTTGGCAAGTACAGAATCACAGTATATATAAAATAATATGCAAAGTGGTTGAAGGGAAGCTTTAGAATGGCAAAGATGTTTTTATTACAAATTATTTGACCAGACTGCAGTTCCTCTTTAATATATAGAATGCATTAAGATAAAAAAAAACGTTCTGCCTTTACAACTCCTGTAAGGGAGAGAATGTTCGTTTGGACAAAACTAGTCGGGACAGAGTCTCAGTGGTGACATCACTCCTCTGTAGAAGAATGTCCATTTAGACTAAACTAGTTGGGACAGAGCCTCAGTGCTGACGTCATGCCGCTGTACGATTCTAGGTCTTTCAGCTTTCCTATGCCTTGTTTCCACTGAGCGGATTGGTGCAGGTTGGTTTGGTATGGTACGCTGGTACACTATTTTGAGTGTTTCCATTATGAAAGTGGCCCCTACAACCGAACCATACCGGACCATTCATGGTCCTTCTTCAGATGTGGGGCCATAGAAAATGGTATGGTACAGATACGGCAGAGCTACTGGCATCACACAATACATTTCACTGATTAGCGGACAGAGAAAACGTCAATGCTCAAGTCAAAGGCATTTTTTCTAAATCCCGTAAGGCCCCTGGCAGTCCAACTTGCAGTGGAAACAATCACCTGAATAGGCCAGACCATTCTAACCCTTCTAAACTGTACCGTCCAGAACCGTTCCGCTCAGTGGAAATGAAGCATTAGTGAGTTTTTTTTCACTGTCACATTGTTTTAACTGGATGACTGGCTCTGTTCCACAATAAAACTTTATTTAAACCAGGGGTTGACAAATTTTCTTTGAATTTAGTTAGGAGCCAGATTTTTTTTAGAGTGGTATGGGATGTCAGCTCCCGGGGTAAGGCCAGTCATTTTCACGCCCTATCCCTAACTCACAACAGAGCACCTAGTCAATAACTCCAAAGTAACGCTGTTACATCTGGGTTATGGGCTGACCAGAAAGAGTAAGGCTGGCAATAGATGGAACTGGTTGGCTTAGGCAGGTGGCACTGGCAGATGGCACTGGTTAGGGACTGACAGATGGTACTGGTTGCCACTGGCAGGTGGCACTGGTTGGCACGTGGAACTGACAGATGGCACTGGCAGGTGACATTGATTAGAACTGGCAGGTGACACTGGTTGGCACTGGCAGGTGGCACTGGTAAGTGGCATTGATTGGCAGTGGCACTGGCAGGAGATTGGCAGGTGCCACTGGTTTGGAATTGGCAGGTAGCCCTGGTTGGCGATGGCAGGTGGCTCTGGTTGATGATGGCACTTTTTGTCACTGGCAGATTGCACTGATTGGCGGTGGCACTGGTTGGTGGTGGCAGGTGGCACTAGTTGGTGTTGGCAGGTGGCACTGGTTGGTGGTGGCACTAGTTGGTGGTGGCAGGTGGCACTGGCAGGTGGCACTGGTAGGTGGCACTGGTTGGCGGTGGCAGGTGGCACTGGTTGGTGGTGGCACCGATTGTCACTGGCGCTGACACTCGGCACTGGCAGGTTACACTGATTGGCGGTGCCAGGTAGCACTGGTTGGTGGTTGCAGGTGGCATTGATTGGCGGTGGCACTGGTTGGCATTGGCAGGTGGCACTGATTGGCAGTGGCGCTGGTTGGTGGTGGCAGGTGGCACTGGTTGGTGGTGGCACTGATTGGCGGTGGCACTGGCAGGTGGCACTGGTTGGCGGTGGCAGGTGGCACTGGTTGGTGGTGGCACCGATTGTCACTGGCAGGTGGCACTGGTAGGTAGTTGCAGGTGGCATTGATTGGCGCTGACACTCGTCACTGGCAGGTTACACTGATTGGCGGTGGCAGGTAGCACTGGTTGGTGGTTGCAGGTGGCATTGATTGGTGGTGGCACTGGTTGGCATTGGCAGGTGGCACTGATTGGCAGTGGCACTGGTTGGTGGTGGCAGGTGACACTGATTGGCAGTGGCATTGGCGGTGGTACTGATTGGCACTGGTAGGTTTCACACTGAGCACTCAGTAACTATGTGAAACTGACAAGTAACAGAGGAGCTGTCAGAATTGAGCTTAATGTCGGGGGTGGGCGGGACCCGGCCGGGGTGTGAAACTGGCAAGTAACAGAGAGGTGGATCTGTCAGATTTGAGCTTGATGTCGGGGGTGGGCAGATCCTCCTCTCTCCTCTCTCAGTTGCTTATCAGTTTCAGTTTTGGAGGAGGGAGGAGGACGGCAATCAGTGTTAATGAGCTGCACGTCTGGGGCATCAATAGTGAGTGGGCTGGTGGCAGCCTAGGCACCAGGGTGCGATTTCTGTTCACCATGGCGACCTGGCGCCTGGGGTTTGTCGAGCCCTGATTAAAACTACTACACTTTCACTGGCTTTATGTTGGCTCCATGGTGAGCTCTATCTGTTCCAGTGGGAGTTGCCCTTTACTGTTACCTAAGCGAAGTGATTCCAGAGTTGAAGTGCATACATCTGGGGAGAAGTGGCAGCCACCCCCCTAATTCGTGCACCGGGGCCTTAATCTAGATGCAGGGTGCCAGACACGTGAATTTAATAAGGTTTTTTTTGTTTGTTTGCTTGCTTGCTTTTGTTTTTTAAGCACATGATTAGAGCCTGAGGCTCTAATTGGCTCAAAAAAGGGTGGGCGCGGGGTGCACCCAGTTGTGTGACATTACTATATTAACATTCGCTAATGTCTTCCTCCTGCTCCTCCTCCAGGCCAATTAGGAACTGGGTCAAGACCAGACTGACCGGGAGTCTTAGGACGGTAGTGCAGGTTAGGGGGGCAGGTTTGTTTGCCACTCCACCCCCCCCCCCCCCCAAAAAAAATACTGAGAAATCGGTATTGAAATCAGTGGTGAGTGTACATTTGGAAGGAGGTGGTGGCACTCAGTGTTTTCCTTACACTACAAAGATCTGCTGGATGGTGGAAGATCTATTTTATTTGAACATATATGGACTTTAAGTTAAGAGACTTCACACTTGGGCCATTGAACACTGTTTTATTGTTTTGTATGTTTTTATTATATTGACTGGCACTGCATCATTACATATTAAACATCTACTAGTCTATAGCCAGCTTTAGTTCAGTTTGTGATGTGTTATTGACTTGTATGGAGGAATAAATACAAAGAAATGAGGCGCTATACTTACTGTTACTGCCACTATGGTCACCACAGCTCTCTAAAAATCCTGGTACTTTTGTGTATGGCGATGCATCTGCCACTCACCTGCCTTGTCACTGTGCAACACTGAGTGCCCAGTCACCAGGTCCCAGCGCTGTCACAGAGGGGCATCATAATTGTAAATGACTATTTAAGCCTCAATAATAGAATTTATGATTTACACTTTGCATAAATAAATAGGACACTGCATAACTTTTGAAGTGTCTGCAAGGCTCACTGTGGGTGTTTCATGTCATTAGAACCTGCAAAGTATATTATTACCGGGCCCGGACCTTGGGATATTAACTGGACTTGATATGTCTTTGGCCCTTCCACCGGAACCGGCCGACGGAGTGATCCTTGTGGGGTTGACTCTCTATTCACAGTGTAATGCAAGGCTGGTAGTCGTACTTTCTATTACTGTGATGCACATTCGGGAGGCTGCGACCTTCACTGTCTATGTTGTACCTTCTTGTTTGGGGGCTCTACCCTCTATGTGTGAAAATTCTGAATAAAAATTATATTTGCAAAAAAAAGTATATTATTACAAATATTAGCAGACTGTTCACAAATGCTCCACAACCAAACCAGTAGGCCCCACCCCTTGTAACCACGCTGTCATGGGTACACCCCAAACTACTATGACATACAGTACACATGATGTGTCAAAGGAAAGAGATGCAACACTGAGATGCCACTGTTTGCAAGAATATCCTAGAATTGCCCTATGTGGCCAGTCAACTGTTTAACCCCTTCCTGCCAATTGTACACATATGCAGCCTCATGGAAGTGGGTCTTTATCCATGGGGCTGCATATACAGTATGTTTACCTGTGTTTGTGCTGAAAGCACGCTGCGCAGCTTGTTTCCAGTGTAGAGACTGGGCTCTGAGAACCCTAGGTCTCGTACTAACAGGAAGCCTGGTTTCTGATCACCTGATTGATGCAATAGCCTCTGATTTATTTTTTGTCCTCTTGAATGGAGAGATTTTATTTCATCTTTTTCTCCTTGCTAGAGGAGAAAAATGGAACAAAAGTAGTGTGTGTAAAAAAAAAAAAATATTAAAAATAAATTAAAAATAAAAGATAAAATAGGTAGATCAGGGTCTGATCTATTTTAGGGTCAAGGTTATTACAGCGCTAACAGTTTGCATGGCACTTTACAACATGAGGGCCCTGCTCGTTAGAGCTAACAGTCTAGGAAAAGTTAGGTTCAAAGGTCATTGTCAGAGTCAAAGGTCAGTGTACTTTAAAGTATAACTAAGGGCAAACCTTTTTTTTTTAGTTTTGGATAGAGTGAAGAGAGATTAGAACATGTGTCAGGGTTTATTGCGGTCAGTGTCCCTGTTAAGGAGATTCAGCCTCTCTACTTTACCATTGACATGGACATTCACTGTACTGTTCATTTAAGCACAAGAAATCAGAAATCAGTCATAACACCATTATCCTTCAAAGTGGAAGAAAATCCCAAATTTTTGGGTTGTCCCCAGAAAAGTAATAGATTGGAAATTTTCTCACGGGGACAGTAGTTATGGAGACCTGAGGGTTCCCTAACAAATTCCCTTAATTTCCTCTCGCTTCCTGTTTGGCGATGGGACAGGAAGTGAAGTGAAATCTCCACAAATGGTACACAGATGGCAAAAAAAAAAAACTGACAGGAGTTATAACCCTCCTTTACTCTGTCCAAAATGAAAAAGTTTTGCCTATAGCTCTACTTTAAAGGTAAAGTAAAAAATAAATAAATTAAAAAAAATAAAATAAATGTGCATTATTGTTTCTGATTGTTTTTTATTGAAATATACAGCTACTTTTTTTTAATTATCTTATTTTTTTTTTACTATTTTGTGCCAGGTTTCCTTTGATAAGAACAAATAAGGAGATATTGATTACTATTTACCACCAAAAGAAAGCGCAATTTGTTCTGGAAAACAAACAAAAAAAAAAAACACGGTATAATCCACCTGCATACATAATTTGTTGTGATGAAATGTACAGTTTTACTAACGCCTATCAATGCTGCAAAACTGTGTTAAGATTTGTTTTAGCTTAGTCACAAAGGCGTTATTAAAGGAAAGAATTTTAGCCATTTTGCTCACTTTTTTATTGAATTTTTCTTGACTACAGATCTACTTGAAATAGACCTAAAAAAAACTGGTAATTAGCACAAACTTCAAACAAAATACAAGTGCTGTTCCATCACGCAACATGTAACTTTAAATGCAATGTAATCAAGCAGCGTGCAAGTCTTGAGGGTGGCTATACGAGACTGATCTGCCAGACCTATTTTTAGCACAGTTAAGTGAAGCGGTGCTTTAAGTAGTTCAGCCAAGTGTACATTCTTTAACAGGTGGGAACAAACAAGCGGGGTTTCTGCTGCTTTACAGTGCATTGATTGCCACTGGAGCCACAGCTGCACATTTAAACGCTGATCAAACACACCTACCTTTATTAGCCAGGATCTCTTCCTCCAGGTAGCTGCAAAGGTAAATGAATTGAGTTAATTAATATCCCACAATGCTTTGCTAAATGCTAGAAGCACAGTGCAGACCAGCCCACTTCCTGCTCTAGACAAACACAGGAGTCTCCATGTCTAATCAAACTTTTGGCTGGATTGTTAAGCTAGGTACACTCAGGTTTTTTTTTTTCAACCCAGCAGGCGGAACGGAAAAAAAAACCGGAGAGATCGCCACACCAACATAAGCGATGTTAGTTGCGGCGATCTCCTCCGCTGTGCTATTGTATTCTGACAGCGTGACTGCCCCGACACACCAGAACACACTAATCAGCGCTGATCATTGATTGGATGCAGGTTGGATGCTGGAGACCTCTGCACAGAAATAAGACACTGAAGGAAATACACAATGAACACCAAGATTAGGGCTGGGTTCACTATTGTGAATTGGATGCGGGTTTCTTCCCATGATGGGAGAGTGTGACCGGCTCTCAATGGAGCCGGTTTACAAATCTCTGGGGTGCCCGCGGAGAACACTGCAGAAGAGTCCTGTGCATCTTTGCCTTTGTTTCAGGTCCGAATTCAGCCAAAAATTCAGACCTAAAATGGTGAATGGGGACGCACTGGACCCCCTGCTGCGAGCTGCGCCACACACACTGTGAACCCAGCCTCAAGTAAGCCTACTATGTTTTTTTAGTAGTGAAGGGTTAAACCCCCATGAAGGTATTTTTTGCTGTGTTCCATTGGAGAGATTTTGCTTCACTTCCTATTCTGGAGGTGCTAGAGGAAACCAGAGGAAATTTTCCCAAAAGGATCACTAGAACATTTGTCCTCATTGGATGAGTTAACCTCACCTCTTGCTCTGGCAACAGGTGTACAGTAAAAGTTGACAAATTGGCTAACACTTTCCCTTCCTTATCTGAAACCAACAAACAGGTAGGGCTTACATACACACTCTAAACATACCCCCAACTAAGAGCACCTAGTATTAGGTCACACAATGAAGAACGAGTACAATACACATCTGACACTTATGTATTTAGTGCTATTTAGTGACTACCATCAAGGAAAACAAAGTGTAAAAGGCTTTACAAGACTATGTTTGCTTCAACTTGTTATAATAATTTAAAGCCAAATTCCAAGAATTCGGCTACTTTGTAAAAAATGAAGGCACACTATGAGTTAAGTCCAACGAGGTGTATGATACCTCCTAGGCTTAGCTCTATTATTTATATTTGACAGCTTTATAGTACCTCCAGAAGACGCGGATCCTTCTGAGCTCTGCATCTTAAAAACTTAAGGAGAGTTTAAGATGCAGAGCTCTCCGCCCTCTCGTCCTCCTTTCCCCATTTACAGAAGCCTTTGTATTAGGTAAACACATTCACAAAATACAAAGGCTTCTCTGAATGGGCAGCAAAGGGAAGGGGCAGGCATAGCAGCTCTGTGTGCCTCTCTCCTAGCTCCTGGCAAAGCAATAAACCTGTCAGATATTTAAAAAAAGTTAAATAAGCCCAGGGGTGTCATGCAGCTTCTTGGATTTAACTTATGGTGTGCCTTCACTTTTAACAAAGTGGCTGAATTCTTGGAATTCATATTTATTTTTACAGGTCAGATATAGCTATTTGTCTTATTATTCATCTGTTTTCTTTCCCTCTAAAGGGAGGCACTTTAGCTCTGAAAGTCAGCTGTCCTAATCCAGTGCCAATACGAAACACTTTGTAGGCCAGCTGCTGTAGCAGAAAGACTATTCATGAAACCATCATGACAAAGCATTCTAATTTTTGCTGAGCCTTTGTTTTTCAATAGTTCTCTAAATGCTTCCCATCCTATGGAAGCTTATTGAGAGCTTACCTGTTATTCACATTAAGTTCAGGCAGGAGGTAGGACAACCCCTGTCAGCACTTACAGCTGACTTTCAGAGCAGCAATTCTACCTTTAGGAGTGAATATAAATAAATAATGGGACAAACAGCTATCCCTGACCACTGAGGCTGCACATTTATAACAATTACTGAGTGCAAATAGAGATTAAATATGCTCTCTAACTGGTAAACTGTTCCCAGGACTCAAAATGAGTCACCTTAAGAAATCTGGAGCAGCCCAGAAGCTCTGAAATCTGGGGTGCTTGTTTATGTAGAGCTCAATTTTGAACATCTGAAGACAGATTTGTAACCATTCCCCTTCCGCTATGTGTGAGAAAGGTTGCAAACCAAACTGAGGAACTAATAGTTCCATGCAGAAAAAGCTGATACCAGTTTGACATAGAAAATTGCGACGGCGTAGCAAGCAATAGAAAAACAGTAAGGCCCATTAGTCGAAAATGCCACCTCTTCACTTCTGAAAATATTCTGCTGGCCGCATGTTTTTCCCACCACGCGCAATTGTTCCTCCCACCAGCGGGCGCGCGTGTGTATGTGTATATATTTTATACCCCTCAATCATTTTTATTGGATTTATAAAAATACAGATGGACAAATACATCTGGTAACATGGTGGATTCAGCTGCCAACAATTATACTATATATTGTGTCAACAAAATACAAAGGCTATTCATATGTAAACGAACAGATCAGCTCGTAGAGCTGCACGATTCTGGCCAAAAGGAGAATCACAATTTTTTTGCTTAGAACAAAAAGATCACGATTCTCGCAGCGTAAAATCTTTCACGTTATATATTTTATTTTATTAAAGTGTCATTTTTTCCCAAAAAATTGCATTTAAACGACTGCTGCGCAAATACAGTGTGACATAAAATATTGCAACAACCACCATTTTATTCTCTAGGGTCTCTATCAAGAAAAAAATAAAAAATAAAAAATGTATATATATATATATATATATATATATATATATATATATATATATATATATATATATATTATATAAATAAAATGTTTGGGGGTTCTAAGTAATTTTCTAGCAAAAAAATAAATAATTATTTTAACTTGAAACCAACGAATCTCAGAAAAAGGTTTAGTGTTTAAGTGGTTAAACTTTTCTCAATTAGGCTTCATGTACATGGGACTTTGTTCAACATCTCCAATTTAACTTGACAGATAGAAACCCCAGTCTAAAAATGGCCATTTAGCCACCTTTGTGTCTAGAAGAGTTTGAAAAAAATTTTTTTATAAACAAACCTGTGTACATGTACTGATAAGATAACAGTGGAGAGTTCACCGGCAGTTGAAAAAAGATGTCCAACTGCTCCTAAACATTTACCAGCAGCAGTGTACATGAGGCCTTACACACCAAAGTGTATTCCTTTGAGCTAAAAAAACAAAATTGTTACAATGTTTATTTTTAAGTTCCACTGCTAAAGAATGTTGTGATTCTTGGCAAACTGCCCGTTTTTTTTCCCCCTTTCTTTTGCTGGCTGTTGGCTTTAGCAAAACAGAGAGAATTTGCTGCATAGAAGGAATTGGGAAATACTTTGTCAAGATCACAATGGGGGACAAAAAAAATATATTGCGCTAACGATTCTTGTCGCTTAATCGTGCAGCTCTACCAGCTCGTATATTTTGTAGTGACACATGAGCCAGCTGAAGAAACCACTGTGACCAACTGGCAGAAGTAGGTATTCCATACACCCAAAAGTGTGGAATACTTGAACCAGTATTGGAACAGCAAAAAAAGGTAGCGTATCAATAATCAGACCCCAGAAAAATAACTATAATTTTTTTCATTTTAGAGGGGTACAGTATATCTCATCAGGTTTTTGTTTCTGCCATTTACATAGTTACATAGTAGGCGAGGTTGAAAAAAGACAAGTCCAACCTATGTGTGTGATTATATGCCAGTAGTACATTGTAAATCTCTGTATGATGCGGTCGTTCAGGTGCTCATCTAATAGTTTCTTGAAACCATTGATGCTCCCCTCTGAGACCACCGCCTGTGGAAGGGAATCCCACATCCTTGCCGCTTTTACAGTAAAGAACCCTCTACGTAGTTTAAAGGGGAAGTAAACCCTGATGAGTTTACTTCCTCTTTTTTTCCCTGCAAAGGTAAAGCATAATGGACTACTATGCATCGCATAGTAGCCCATTATGTGTCACTTACCTGACACAGGAGCCAGCGAAGTCGCCGCTGTCCCCTGTAGTCCGCCGGATCCATCTTGCTGGTGGCGTCTCGCAGCTCCGCCACTGTCATTCGGCGAAGCCGCGATGGCGTCACTCCCGCGCATGCGCACGGGAGTCGACAAATGCGGCAGCTCCATTCTTGGAACTGCCGCGCTCAGTGCGCCTGCGCGCCGCTGTCTACGGCGCATGCGCCGTAGACAGCGGTGCCCGTTTTCGGGCAAATATCTCCTAAACCATATAGGTTTAGGAGATATTGCTTGGACCTACAGGTAAGCCTTAATCTAGGCTTACCTGTAGGTCAAAGTGGTTTGTAAGGGTTTACAACCACTTTAAGGTTAAACCTCTTTTGCTATAATTTCAACGATTGGTCACATGTCTTGTTAAACTCCCTTCCGCGAAAAGGTTTTATCCCTATTGTGGGGTCACCAGTATGGCATTTGTATATTGAAATCATATCCCCTCTCAAACATCTTTTCTCCAGCAACCTTTCCTCATAACTAATATCCTCCAGACCCTTTATTATCTTTGTTGCCCTTCTTTGTACTCACTCCATTTCCAGTACATCCTTCCTGAGGACTGGTGCCCAGAACTGGACAGCATACTCCAGATATAGCCAGACCAGAGTCTTGTAGAGCGGGAGAATTATCATTTTATCTCTGGAGTTGATCCCCTTTTTAATGCATGCCAATATTCTGTTTGCTTTGTTAGCAGCAGCTTGGCATTGCATGACATTGCTGAGCCTATCATCTACTAGGACCCCCAGGTCCTCTTCCATCCTAGACTCCCCCAGGGGTTCTCCCCCCAGTGTATAGATTGCATTAATTTTTCCACCCAAATGCATTATTTTACATTTTCAACATTAACCTCATTTGCCATGTAGTTGCCCACCCCATTAATTTGTTCGGATCTTTTTGCAAGGTTTCCATATTCTGCAGAGAAGTTATTGCCCTGCTTAGCTTAGTATCGTCCGCAAATACAGAGACTGAACTGTTTCTCCCATCCTCCAGGTCGTTTATGAACAAATTAAATAGGATTGGTCCCAGCACAAAACCCTGGGGGACCCCACTACCCACCCCTGACTATTCTAAGTACTCCTCATTTATCACCACCCTCTGAACTTGTAGCCCTTGTAGCCAGTTTTCAATCCATGCAATCACGCTATGATCCATGCCAACGGACCTCATTTTGTACAGTAAATGTTTATGGGGAACGGTGTTAAATGCTTTTGCAAAATCCAGATACACCCCGTCTACGGGCCTTCCTTTAGATGGCAACTCACCTCCTCATAGAAGGTTAATAGATTGGTTTGGCAAGAAGGATTCTTCATGAATCCATGCTGGTTACTGCTAATGATACCCTTCTCATTACAAAAATGTTGTATATAGTCCCTTATCATCCCCTCCAAGAGCTTGCATACTATTGATATTAGGCTAACTGGTCTGTAATTGAAAAAGTTGGTATCATTCCAGTCAGTAAAAATTAGGAACAATGGTCTGGCAATTATTTGACTGAGTTCCCAAAGTAGCCTCAGGTGCAAGCCATCTGGTCCCGGTGATTTATTAATGTTAACGTTTCCCAAGTGTCATTTTAATTATGTCCTCTGGCAACCATGGAGGTGCTTCCTGTGATGTATCATGAGAATAAAATACTGCCATTTTGGTTACTGAAGCCCCCCCCCCCCCCCCCGATTTCCTCATGACGACTGAGGAGAAGAATAAATTCAATACCTTGGCCATCTCCCCATCCTTTGTAACCAGATGACCTTCCTCACTCTGTATCTGTCCTCCTTTTTTTCTGTTTACATACTTAAAGAATTTTTTTTTTTTGCTCACATTTGTCTCACATCGGGGAGCGTTCCCTTCAATTCTTGTCTTATAGCCAAAACAGGAAGTGAGAAGAAATTCTTTAAAAAGTGAGGGAATGCCTGGTTGTCACCAAAGTCATTAGAACTTCCCCCTCTATTCCTATTCCGCAAAGACAACCCAAAATTTTGGATTTTCTTTCAATCTTGGCGATATCAGTAAGCTGGACAGATAGAGCACAGTAGGACATTAAAAAATTTGACAGGTGTTCTAATCCCTTACCATTATCGAAAACAAAAAAAGTTCTGCATTTTCTTATGCTTTAAAGGTTAGCTAGATCCCCTGCAGGTGCCATTACAAAAGTGGTTCTCCGACCCCCCCATGTTTACCTCTGTCCTGGAGCTGAACTCCCAGACTCCCAGCGACTACTGACCCACTACTTCATCCATGAGGTTTGGTGACAGACTAAATCTGCTTGTACGGGAGCAGGGTGATCAGATAATCTATAAAAATCCAATCCTTCGCCATCACTAACAGACTTATCAGGAAGTCAGACAGCAGCTGTTAGGACTCGGAAAAGGGTCAGGTAAACATTTACTGGATAGAACTAGGGGGAAATTTCCCTTCAATTCCTGTCCCATAGCCAAAACAAAAATAAACTCCGAAGTAAGTGAATCCCTGGTTGTCACCAAGGTCATCAGAATTTCCCCCTTTATTTGGGTTCTGAAGAAAACCCAACATTTAGGAAATGTTTTCACATATACAGAACAATAATGCCCTGTACACGCGGTCGGACTTTCCAATTGAAAATGTGCGATCGGACTGTGTTGTCAGAAATTCCGAGCGTGGGCTCCATCTGACTTTTTCTGTCGGAATTTCCAAGACAAAAAAAGTTTGAGATCTGGATCTAAAATTTTCCGACAACAAAATCTGATCATTTACATTCCAATCATGTGTAGACAATTCTGACGCACAAAGTGCCACGCATGCTCAGAATAAATTATGAGACGAAAGCTATTGGCTACTGGCCTCTTTATAGTCCCGTCGTACGCGTTTTACATCACCTCATTCTGAACAATTGGATTTTCCGACAACTTTGTACGACCATGTGTATGCAAGACAAGTTTGGGCCAAAATCCGTCTGAAAAAATCTGACAGATTTTGTCGTTGGCATGTCCAACCGTGTGTACGGGGCATAAGACAAAATAACCTGACAGGTGTTTTAATTCCTCTTCATTCTATCTAAAACAAAGTTCTATCCTTAGTTATAGTTTACCATCACTAACAGACCTAGCAGAAAGTGAGGCATCAGCTGTTGGGGTTCTAAGACTAGGGTCAGGTAAATGTTTATTGGGGTTAAGGAGCCAATTTTGAAACCTATAGGGAAAAGCAAGTTTAAAATCTATATCTAATTTGATATTCAGAGGAAGGGGTTTTAGTTCCTTTTAGCCCACCTCACCATAATGTTACAGTTATACTTTCTTGATACTCCAACAGTGAGATCTTTCTGCCATTATTCCCAACTATGTTCCTGTCCACTTGTTAGTTTTACTTCTTTCTGCTCACTAAATTAGCCCAGAACTCTCCTAATGCTAATAATAATACTGCATATTGTTGATAAAGATAAACAAGACAAAGGTACATTTAGTATTAAATCAAAAACTTCACTTTGGACACCAACCATCTTAGCAAACACTTATTGATTACCACTGCAGGCCTAAGAGCTCTTTTCATGGGGGCACCCTGCTTTGAAGAGGAACTTCAGATAAAACTTTGTTTTTCAGTTTTAGATGTACAGGGGAAGGGTTAGAACCCCTGTCAGGTATTTATTGCTGCCTGGGACACCCTTTAGGGAAATATAATCTTGGAAAGCAAGAGGGAACCCTACAGTGCTCACTGGAACATACGTATTGGGGTAATCTAGGAATTTAGGGCAAATCACCCCAGTGGGGACACCAACAAGAAAAACCTCAGGTTCCAGCCCTTCCCCTGTCCCCACTATATCTATAGCAAAAAAAAAAAGCAAGCATATAAATTGTAGCTAAGCATACATAAATAGCTTCTGTATAGATGTTGTTTACAAGTATATCTATAGCTAAAACGTTTTTGTTTCCTTTTGGATTGAATCAGGAATAGTTAAAACACTCAGGGTTTTGTTTTTTGCACCCCACATACCACTGGGAGGATCCCCCTTCACTTCCCATCCTTTAGACACAGCAAGAAGTGGGAGGAAAGTTCTCCGGAGTAATGGGAATCTTTTAGGACCCTGTTCACACATGGGCAATTTGTCATGCTTGGCTGTCACACGAAAACGCACGATAGGAGGAATCCTATTATTATCTATGGACGTTGTTTACAACTATGTAACAAGCTTCTATGCAACTGGGGAAAAGGTGCAGGTGCTTATTTTGATGCAACATTGTGCTTTTTTGGCCCCATAGTAAATGAAAGTGCATCAAAATGCAGACACACAAATGTGAACCTAGCTTTGGACATCTGTCACTGTAACTGGTGTCCACCACTGAAAGAAAGCCATCTATTCCGGTTCTGGAGACAACTCAAAATTGCCATCACTTACAGTTCCTGCAACAATGGCCACAAAAAATAGAAAGGATGACTACCAAGCAGGGACATAGCAGAAATATATAACAGGGGTTCTAGCATTATACCATCCTATACACAACTATAAAAAAAAGAAAAACAGCTTTAAACAAACCTTTAACATGAACCTGTCTTGAGAGAGATACAAGGTACTGTGGACCTCTGCCTCAAAATGCTAGGTGCCTGGCTGTTATGCTAAATGTACGAACACTTATCAAGTCTTCAAACTGGATTAAATATTCAGTTCAGAAATTCCCAAATCTCTGGCTGTATTCCATTATACATTTCCTAACTGTTGTCATGCATAAAGGAATGTGACACAACCGACTGCACCTGTCAAATCTACCAATACCAAGGAGTTAAAGATCACATCTTCATACCCAGAAGGTAACGCAAGGCGTCTTAACAAGTGGGAAATCATACTGATGGGTTTAGTTGTGCTTTAACAGGTGCAAATTTCGGCTAAGCAGTTCTGACAACCTTCAGAAAGCTGCTGGTTGCCTTAAGGGACCCTGTAGATTGAATAACATAATCCGGGCAAAGGGACACTGTAAACAAAGAGGGTTAAGATTGGGGCTCATGCACACAGGTGTATGATTTTACATAGGATCTTGCTGGCAGCTTGTCCTTACACTGTACACATAATATTTGAACTTTTGTTACATACATACGGAGCATTCCAGGTTACTCCTACCCCTTAATGTTCTTGGTTGCTAGGATGCCGGCCACACCTACCTCCTAGGGGTCTTGGTTGCTGGGATGCAGGCCACTCCTACATCCTAGTACCTCTGGTTGCTAGGATGCAGGCCACACCTACCCTACCTCCCAGTGTTCTTGGTTGCTAGGATGCCGGCCACACCTACCTCCTAGGGTTCTTGGTTGCTGGGATGCAGGCCACTCCTACATCCTAGTACCTCTGGTTGCTAGGATGCAGGCCACACCTACCCTACCTCCCAGTGTTCTTGGTTGCTAGGATGCAGACCATGCCTACCTCCTAGTGTCCTTGGTTGCAAGCAACTCATACAGCCTAGTGCCCTTGGTTTCTAGAATGCAGGCTACACCTCCCTCCTAGTATCCTTGGTTTCTAGGATGCAGGCCACGCCTACCCCCCTAGTGTCTTTGGTTGCTAGGATGCAGGTCACACCTACCTTGTTGTGTTCTTGGTTACTAGGATGCAGACCATGTCTACCTCCTAGTGTCCTTGGTTGCTAGAATGTAGACCACTCCTACCTCCTAGTGTCCTTGGTTACAGGTAACTCCTACCTCCTAGTGTTCTTGGTTGCTAGGATACAGACCACTGCTACATCATTGTGTCTTTTTCTGCTAGGATGCAGGTCACACCTACCACCTAGTGTCCTTGGTTTCTAGGCTTAATGTTCATGGTTGCTAGGATGCAGGGAGGCATTCAGGCCTAATACCATACATTTGTGCTAAATGCTGAAGCACAGACATTTTAAATGTGCTCAGTATTAAATATGATGCATATGCAGGACTGTGGACACAGATTTTTCTAATCTGTCCCCAGCACAGTTGACCACAAGTTACAGAGCTGTGCATACCTGTGTATATATAATAAACTATAGCTCTATTCAAATCTGTAAAAAATAAAAATAAATTATGTATTACAGATCTTACAGCGGTAGTAAACTTTACTGCATTTTTTTTTTTTTACAAAACTAGCCCCTGCAGTGGTATGTCATAATGTGCTAGTTTCCAGACTTACCTTCAAAATGGAGCCCTTCGGAGCTGTGCTGTCACCACTGCTGGTAATTCCATCCTTGCCTGGTTTTCCTTTCCGGATTTGCAATCTTTTGCTATTTGAATAGCCGGGCCCTGATGATGTCATTCCCAGGCATGCGAACGGAATCATCATTGCGGTATGGTGCTCTGCAATCACGGCATACTCAGTGTGCCCTGAATACAGAAGGTCACTGAGCATGCGCAGTGACATCAGCAGTTAGTGCTGATGTGAATATCTCTTAAATGGCAGAAGTTTAGGAGACATATCACAGTAACTACAGGTAAGTTATATTATAAAATTAGGTACAATTTAAGCATGAGAGTTTGCTACCACTTTACTGCAGCATATTTTAGACCTGTGTGCATGAGCCCTAATATCTACCTCTTCTCAGGCAGAACACTGTTAGTATCAAATACTTTACAGTGTGATTCTTCCAGCAAGCGCTATGTCACTACAGTACATAGTAGCGACCAGTGGGAAGACCAACAGTGCCCATGTCAAAGAGGAGTAATAGTACTTAATTGTTCATCTGGAAGTGACTTCAATCTCTGACCTTTTACTGAGCTACACCAGCTATAGTAGCTATAGCATCGGGTGCATGATTATCCGGTTGCAATGCTGTGACCCACCAGCTGCTAAGTCAATACAGTTCTGCAGCAACGCAGTGATGACGTAGCTGTCAACAGATGGAACCACAATGCACAGCAGGGGCGATGGACAGCCAACATGCCTGAAATGCTCAGAGGCGCAGGTGGTAGAGCCATCAGATGTGCTGGCAATTAATCCTTTAGAAGCATGGGCGGTGGAACCAGAGGCATGGGCGGTGGAACCAACACGGGCACAGGCGGTGGACCTAACATGGGTACAGGGGATCCATCAGGGGCGTTGGATTAATCAGGCACATAAGTGGTGGTACCTTTAAGGGCATGGGAGATGGAACCATCATTGGCTAGGATTATGGATCCATTAGGGACACAAGCAGTGGATCCATCAGGGGTGTGGGTGGTGGATCCATCAGGGGCACAAGCAATGGATCCATCAGAGGTATAGGTGTTGGAGCCATCATGGGTGCGGGCGTTAGATCAGAGACACATGGATCCATCAAGGGAAGAGGGTGGTGGATCCTTTAGTGGTACAGAAGGTGGATCCATAAGAGGTGCGGGGTGATCCATCAGAGGCATAGGCGATGACACTATCATAGGTGTGGGTGTTGGATCCACCAGGAGCCCGGGAAGCGGCACCATCAGTGGATTCAATAGTAGGCACTGACAGAAGGAGATTAGGGTCTCTGCCATCTCTTGTTTTGGGTCCATGTTGCTGGGGGCACATTAGCCAGATAAGAAGCATTTTCAGAAGGAGAGGTCAGCAATGTCAGTCCAGGCATTTCTCTCAGGTCAGACAATGTCTGGGGTGTTCACACATAAATGAGAGGAAGTCACAGGAACAAGGTGCCCCCTATTATCACAGGCCCAAGATGGGAAGAAGGCCACACCTCACCTACTAAGCAGTAAGACAGCGCCGACACTGGCACACATAGCCACTCCCACTTGCTAATTAGTAATTCGACTCCACCCTCTATGTAAATAAACTTGTTGCCACGCCCACTCCAACTTTTTTCTCTTCCCCCCCACCCAGTTAGTAATGTCACGCCCACCCTCCTCTCAGCCCACCACAGCTTAAGCCCTTGACCCCGCCCCCATTTCGTAACGTCATTCACCTGGGCCTTCCCCCAAGGCCTAGCTCCTCCTCCTCCCCAGGCATTTCCCGGCGGCTTCTCCTCCTCCGCGGACACTCTGCCTTCCTCCTACGGGAGGAACCCCCCGTCACAACCTCTTCTTCCCCGGCCGCCCCCTCGGCCCCTGGTGCCCGGTTCGGGCGGACCTGCGGCTCCGGCCCTCCCGGCATCCGTCCGTCAGCCAGTCCGCTCTCCACTGTGCGGCACTGCGCAGGCGCGGAGCTCCCTCTCCGGGTTAGCGCTTTGACGTCACTCCGGCGTACGCACCCCCTGGCGAGGATGACCGGGCAAGAATGCGCATGCGTAGCCTGGTACCTGCCATCTTGCGCGTGCCCGAAAGCTCCGTCCACGCACAGCGTGATCCAAACCCCGCCCACGTCTACTTCTTTCTAGCTTGTCATTGGTCCGCGGGTGAAGGTGGCGAGACTGTGCGCACGCGCAGCGCTGGCTCAGCGCTTATATATGGAGTTTGGGATTTGTAGTTTGGGCGACATTTGGATTTGTTTTGAAGAAACTTTATTACTAAATAACACTCTGCTGGGGTCGTGAAATACGTATTATCCGCTAACAGCCTTAGGAGGTCATGGAAATTGTAAGAAGTCAGCTTTTTGGGGGAGGCGGCTTTAGAATGTTCTTCTGTACTCTACATTTCATAGGAGACGGTGAGCACAGCTGTAAGGGGATTACAGGACATGTTCCCAAGTCTGGAGTGACTACATCCCTTACTCAATCCCAACATGCTTTGGGCCCAGGTGTGGATGGACTATAAATCCCAGCATGCCTTGTTCCCAGCTGTGGAGGAACCACGAATAAGTGTGTGTGTGTGTGTGTGTGTGTGTGTGTGTGTGTGTGTGTGTGACTACAAGAACAATCTTATCTTGTTCCCATCTGTGGAGGGTCTGCAAAACCCAGCAAGCCTTGTTTCCAGGTGTGGGGGGACTACAAGTCCCACTGAGCCTTTTCCCAGGTGTGGGGGGACCAAAAGTCCCAGCATTTCTTGTTCCCAGGTGTGGAGGGACCACAAGTCCCAGCATTTCTTGTTCCCAGGTGTGGAGGGACCACAAGTCCCAGCATTCCTTGTTCCCAGGTATGGAAGGACAACAAGTCCCAGCATTCCTTGTTCCCAGGTGTGAAGGGACTACGTGCCTTGTTCTCCAGTGTGAAGAGACTACAAGTCCCAGCATGCCAGGTTCCCAGCTGTGGAAGGTCAATTCTCAACAACTAGGACTACAAGTGCCAGCATTCTCTACTGGTCACTATGAAAGGACTACACCCCCCAGCATGGTCTGTTCCCAGTGCTCAGTAACCCCACAGTGTGGTGGAACATTCAGTTGCTAACTGATGAGTAGATTGCAAGTCCCAACGTTGTCTTTCTTCAGAAGAACCCCAGGTTACTGCCCCTCTGCAAGTGAGGCTGTAACATTTCCTGTGAAGGAAGGGTTTGGGCTGTCTCCTGTGTTTTGGCCATACACTATATTCCCAAAAGTATTGGGACACCTGCCTTTACACACACATGAACTTTAATAGCATTCTAGTCTTAGTCCGTAGGGTTCAGTATTGAGTTGGCCCACCCTTTGCAGCTATAGCAGCTTCAACTTTTCTGGAAAGGCTCTCCACAAGGTTTAGTAGTGTGTCTATAGGAATGTTTGACCATTCTTCCAGAAGTGCATTTGTTAGGTCAGGCACTGATGTTGGACAAGAAGGCCTGGCTCACAGACTCCACTCTTATTCATCCCAAAGGTTTTCTAGTGGGTTGAGGCCAGTCAAGTTCCTCCACCCCAAACCTGCTCATCCAATATTCATTTAAGCAGTACAGTTTTTACCCAAAAATACAATACGATACATGACATCACTTCCAAAGTTGTATTCTGCTGAGCGACAATTTTCATAAATTGAGTAACCTCTTCATTTTCGATATCTAGTCTAGCATGCAAAAAAAACCTGACGATCATTCGTTTTGATATTCTCATCCTGTGTACGAGGCTATAGTCATCATTTCATCCTGCTCCAGCCTCTTTCAGTCTCCCAATCTCATCAAGTGACAATCTAATGCTTAGTGGCGGTGCCTGACAAGCCCCAGTGGGCATTTTTGTAGGTGAAAATAATTGGGCAGTCTGGGAAAAAATGTCTGTTTGCTCTTGGTACTCCTGAGAAGCTGGCACTGTCTGTGTATAGGTTCATCTTCTATAGCTTAGAAGCCAGATCTAAAGACATCAGGGGAAATGTAAACGTTTTTTCTCCAGTCATCTTCCGGGACGGCCCACCTGAGAGATGACTGGTCCACCTGACAGGAAACACAATCAACAACAAAGTTAAAAGTCCCCACCCCTCCCTCAGACCCTCAGTTCTTGATTGTGTTTCCCACAAGTGGCAGCGAAATCAAGTTTCTGCATTTTTTATTTTTTTAACAGGAGGGGTCTGGGACCTTTTCCTTTAACCTTTCCCCCAGGCAGAGGGCCTGCGATAGTCTCAAGTGAGGTCGGATGCTAATGGAGACCTCCAGGGGGTGATCTTTTCCTGTTACCAGGAAGACTAATTGCAGGCTTAAAGACAGGGGAGTTGTCTTTGGTAGTGCTGCTCCCCGTCTGTACTGTTTGTCCCCCTTACCTAAGGGGGGCCGCTGGAGCCTTACTGGTTAGTGTTGATGGAGTGCGGTGAGCTTCCTCTTCCCCCCACTGTGGCGGCGGTGGCTGGACGCGAAACGCGTGCGTTCCAGCTCATGACCGGAAGTCCGACGTCACTTCCAGGTGACGGATTTCCTGAAAATGGCGCCAATCACCGGGACAAACGCTGTAGAGAGGTGCAGTGGAAAGCACCCAGGCAGCACTGGCAGGGTGGGAGGCGAATTGGGGCTCAATCCAAGCCTACGGCCACATCACTCCAGCAGTCAAACAGGAGGGGACACTCAAGACAACACCTGGTCCAGATTCAGCGATTCTGCAGGGCAGCAAAAACGCCATGGACATGGAAGGTGCGACTGAGCAGACAGCCAGTGAGGTCGCCACAGCGGGTGAGTGATCCAGCTGTATAATGTAGGGGCAGGGTACTCTGAGGCAGACCCCCCTTCCCTTTTAGGACGTGAGTAGCTAACTATGTTTTTTACTGTCTCCAGGGACCGAAGGCTCTGCCCAGGGGTCAGCCAGTAGGTCCAAGGGAAAGGCTACTTCTAAGTCCAGGCACTGTGGGTATTGTAACTCCAAACTGCCACAAGACCACAGCAAGCCCTTTTGCGATAAGTGCATTTTTAAGCTCGCAGGCAAGGAGACCGCTCAGGTAGTGAAGGAGTGTCGCGCCTTGCAGTCGGAAATGTTAGCCACCCTCCAGTCCTTCCGGACCACACTTGAGAAAGGTCGGGAAGAGGGCACCTCTGGTAGAGATACCCCTCTTTCACAGGAAGACTTATCCATGTCATATACTGGAGGTTCCCAGGGCCAGGTCTCCTTTCTATCTGAGGCGGAGGAAGGTCAGGTTCCAGATTTCAGTTCTGGGGAGGAAGATTCGGACCAGGATAGCCAGGGGGAGGCTAAGCCTGGGGGTCTCTTGTTCTCAGCAGACGACATGGAGGGTTTATTAAAGGCCATTTATGCCTCAGAGGATATACAGGTACCCTCTGCTCCGGTATCAGCCCAGGATAGGGTGTATAGGGGCCTAGGAAAGTTGCAGGCCAGAACCTTTCCTGTTCACCAGTCCCTGAAGGATATAATCCTCAAGGAATGGAAAGAGCCTGAGCGTAAACTTTTTAGGCTAAAGGCCTGGAAGTGAAGGTGTCCTTTCAAGGACGAGGAGCAAGAGAAATTTTTTAAGACTCCTCGCCTAGAGGCAGCCCTAGCACAGGTGTCCAAAAGGTCCGATCTGTCCTTTGAGGATTCAAGAAGCATTCAGGACCAGATGGACAAGAAGTCTGAGATTTTACTCAGGGCTTGGGAGGCAAATTCGACGGCAATGGCCCCCGCCCTAGCCTCGGCTTGTGTAGCCAGAAATGTGGACGCTTGGCAGATTAATGGACCACGTCTTGCGTAGCAAAGAGGCTAAGGAAATTGTAGACTCGCTAGAGGTAATCGGCAGAGCAGTGGCATATTTGGCAGACGCAGCGGTGGAGACTGTCAGAACCACAGCCAAGTCAACGGAACTCTGCTAGGAGGTCCTCTCCAGGTTCACAGCGAAGGGAAAGAAATTCCCTGTGAAGCCTCAGAAATAAAAGGGCAAGAGATTATTTCGTGCCCCCCCCCGTCAAAAGGTCAACATAAGGGGAGAAGTGACCAGAGTAAGAAGTGGGGTCTTGGGAAGGGAAAGGAAAAGAGTGTGATCCTTTTTTCCAGTTCTTCCCATAAAGAAACCAAATGATGCCACCGTGAAGGTGTGCGCAAGGCTCTTAAAGGAACCTGCAGAGTGGGAAAAGGTTACGCAGAGTCCATATGTTTTAAGCCTCTTAGAGGGGTACAGACTAGAGTTTCAGCTGTTCCCTCCACATAATTTTCTTGTCACCTTTCTCCCCAGGGACCCTGCCAAGGCGGAGGGTCTGCTGGGAAGTATACGAGAGCTGGCAGAGTAAGACATTATTGCTCCGGTGCCAGCCAGTCAGTTGGCCCAGGGGTTTTCCTCTCACGTTTTCATGGTTCCGAAGTCCTCGGGCAAGTTTCGGTTGATAATTTAAGAGGACTCAATTGTTACTTATTACACAAAAAGTTCAGAATGGAGAGTATCTATTCTGTAAGGAAGCATCATCAGGCAGGAGTTTTCATGGTCACTCTGGACCTGAAAGACGCATATTTACATATACCCATTGCTCCAGAACACCAGAAATACCTACGCTTCGCAATACGCATGCAGCAGAAGGTAGAACACTGGCAATTCAGGGCACTCTCCTTTTGGACTAGCTGCCAGTCCAAGGGTTTTCACAAAGGTAGTGGCCGAGGTAGTAGCGTACCTGCATCTCCAGGGAATAGGCTTGATACCTTACCTGGACAATTTACTGGTCTACAGTGTGGATCAGGCTCAGACTTTGAGAGACAGGGACACGGTGCTACGGACCCTGGAGACCTTGGGTTGGATGGTCAGCCGGGAAAAGTCCTCGTTGACTCCACCTCAGTCCAAGTTTTACCTGGGCTACCTGATAGACTCGCAGGCACAGAAGATTTTCTTACCAGCAGAGAAGGTAGCGAAAGTCCAGGGTGCAGTTACCACTCTCCTCAAAGGGGAAGAAGCCTCTCTGAGGTATATCATGAGACTTCTGGGACTCATGACCGCTTGTATACCAGCAGTGACTTGGGCACAACTCCATTCTCGGGAGCTCCAAGCCTTCCTTCTAGCCTCTTGGGGGGGGGGGGGGGGGAAGAAGAGAAGCACTAGACTAGAGGAAAGAGTGTCTCTCACAGAAGAGGTCACCCTTTCTCTACGATGGTGGCTCAACTCAGACAATCTATCGAGGGGTCGCCCCTGGTCCCAGATAGACCCGCTGGTCCTAACCACGGATGCCAGTGCTTGGGGTTGGGGTGCTCACTTGGGAGACCTGTATACCCAAGGGTCCTGGAACCACAGCCAAACCAGAGAGTCCTCCAATTTCAGGGAACTTCTGGCATTGGAAAAAGTTTAGCGCTTTGCCCAACAGCAGATTCAGGGCAGAGAGGTACAGTTCCTCTCGGACAACCTGGTGACGATATCCTACCTGAACCACCAGGGAGGGACAAGGTCAGGCAGACTGAGGAGATTAATGCAAAAGATCCTAGAAGGGGCGGAGGGAAAGATCCTTTCACTCTCGGTGGTACATATAAAGGGGACGCTCAACCTTCAGGCAGATTTTCTAAGCAGACAACCCATCCTTCAGGGAGAATGGGGGTTGAACAAAGAGACTTTTGCCCTGGTGTGCAGGCATTTCGGCAGGCCAGAAGTAGATTTATTTGCTTCCCGGAAGAATGCGAAAGGCCGCAGA
Organism: Lithobates pipiens; assembly: GCF_037356315.1. Taxonomy (NCBI): domain Eukaryota; kingdom Metazoa; phylum Chordata; class Amphibia; order Anura; family Ranidae; genus Lithobates; species Lithobates pipiens. Next base: position 93,387,762 of record NW_027507787.1, read on the forward strand.
TTTTTCTCCCTCTACAAGGAACAGGGGGCAGAAGGGGTAGATGCCTTTGTGCAGATGTGGAGTTTCAGGCTAGCATATGCCTTTCCCCCTCTAGCACTCATTCCCAGGGTATTACAGAAGTTGGCTCCATCAAGGACAGACCTTGTGTTAATAGCACCCTGGTGGCCGAAGAGGGTTTGGTTCCCCACCATTCAAAACTGCTCAGTAGCTCCCCTGCTGCGTCTGCTGGTACAAGACCTACTCAGTCAAGGTCCAGTCTTGCACCCCGACCCGGACCGTCTCTCTCTGACAGCATGGCTCTTGAGAGGGAAATCCTCTGTGACAGGGGTTGTTCGGAGAGAGTGATAGATACACTCCTCCTCAGTAGAAAGGGAGTTACCAGAAAGACTTACGCAAAAGTCTGGAAAGTTTTCTCCCATTGGTTAGTCTAAGGAGGGGGCTCTCCAGACGATACCTACCGTCCTAGACTTTCTTCAAGAAGGGGTGGACCGGGGGTTGACAGTTAGCACACTTAAGGTCCAGGTGGCAGCCCTGTCTGTGTTTTTTTGACAGGAGGCTAGGACAGGAACCCCTGATAAGATTTTTGTTGGCCAGGGAAAGGGTAGTCCTAGTCAGGTCAGTCAGGTGCCCTCCGTGGGACCTATCTCTGATGCTAGATGCCCTAACAAAGGGGCCCTTTGAGCCGGTGGCTCAGATTTCTGTTAGACTATTATCTTTTAAGTTAGCCTTCCTTCTGGCCATTACCACGGCCAGAAGGGTTGGGGACATACAGGCTCTTTCGATAAAAAGAGCCGTTTCTGCGTATCCTAGAGGATAGGGTAATCCTCAGTCAGGATCCCCTTTTATTTGCCAAAAGTAGCCTCTGTATTTCACAGAACACAAGAGATTATCCTCCCGTCCTTCTGCCAGAATCCTGAAAAGGAGGAAAGGTTCCATCTCTTAGACGTTAGCCGCTGTCTCCTAGTGTATTTAGAAAGAATGAGAGACTTTAGGAGATCTAGTCACTTACTGATCTCCTTCTCAGGGAAGAGAAAGGGTCTACAAGCTTCTAAGCCAACAATAGCTAGATGGATCAGACAGACCATAACTATAGCTTATAGGCTGGCAGGTAAACCGGTGCCCACCCACCTTAAGGCGCACTCAACCAGATCCCTGGCAACCTCCTGGGCAGAAAGGGCAGGCGCCTCAATCGACCAGATCTGTAGGGCAGCAACGTGAACGAGCCATAAGACATTTCTGAGGCACTACAGGGTGGAGCTGTTGTCCCCTCAGGATTTGGCAGAAAGGTCCTACAGGCGGTGGTCCCACCCTAAGGTAGGCCTGAACTTCTTGCTTATCGTCTCAGGTGTGCCATCCTGGAAGATGACTGGAGAAAATTACCAGTTACACTTACCGGTAACAGATTTTCTAGGAAATCTTCCAGGACAGCAGGCCTACTTCCCTACCCTTTACGTTGGTGTGGTGTATTCACTCCTCACAGAATGTTCCCTCTGACACTGGTGTGGGTCTATCCTTTGCCATAACTGAGGGTCTGAGGGAGGGGTGGGGACTTTTAACTTTGATGATTGTGTTTCCTGTCGGGTGGACCAGTCATCTCTCAGGTGTGCCGTCCTGGAAGATTTCCTATAAAACCCGTTACCGGAAAGTGTAACTGGTAATTTTTTTTAATATGTTTAAAACTCCCGTTAGACTTACCGGTAACGGTATTTCCATGAATTTTCAAGAACTGCTACTTGAGAGATGATCTGCCCCCTACAGGAAACACAAATCGGACACAATTTAAGGGCCCCTCCCTCTCCTCTGATCCTCAGTTGTAGGAAGATCAAGTAAACCATTTGGCCATGGATCTCGTTGAATGAGCTCTAATTCTGGAAGGAGGGGTGCGACCTGACGCTCTGTAAGCTTCACAAATGTCTTCCTTAATCCATCTGGAAATAGAACTTCTAAAAGCTTTGGGGCCACTAAACAACACTAAGTTGTGAGGATCTCCTAAACTCACTAGACTTTTCAGATAAAGCAGAAGACATCTTTTCACGTCCAAAAAAACTAAATATTTCATCTTCCGCATTTTTGGGAGAGGGACAAAAACTAGGAAGAACTACTTCCTGGGACCTGTGAAAGCCGAAAGAAACTTTGGGTAAGTACTAGGGGTGCAACGGATCGTCGCCGATCCGTGATCCAAACGGGTCACCCTGTTCGGATCGGCACATGCCACGCTCCGCGGCCTTGGCATTAGGAAAGGCCGCAGCTTCGGCCTAGCTCCGGAGCGGCGGCCATCTTGGTGCACCCGTTGGCCATTTACAATGTGACAGCTCCATCAAATAACAAAGCGATCATTTGTAAACAATCTGGCGTCATGACGCCTCTCTACCCTCTGTACAGATCTGTACAGTGGATGTGAGAGATCAGATGGCAGCAGTGCTTTGGGCTGGATTTGTAGTGCCCACAGCGCTGCTCTGTGACAATTGCAATCACAGCCATCCCTCAATACTCTACCATACTTGGCGATACCCAGCCATACTCAGCCTATATTACAGTGGGGAGATTGTGGATATTACAGTGGGGACTATATGGTAGTGGAATTTTCACAGGTTTTTGCAAATTAAATTATTTGCTGATCTGAAAAATATCCGATCCATGATTCTGAGTCGAGGAATGATCCGATCCGTGCGTTTTTTTGATCCGTTGCACCCCTAGTAAGTACAAAGGATCGGGCCTAATTGCTACCCTGTCCTCTAACATCCTCAGGAAAGCGTCCTTACAGGAAAGAGACTCTAGATCAAATATCCTTCTCCCTGGTGTTTTAGCCAAAAGAAAGGTCATTTTTAGGGAAATCAATTTCAGAGAAGCCTCATGCAAAGGCTCAAAAGGAGCCCTAGTCGGAGCATTTAATACTAACAGATCCCAGGGAGGAATCTGTAAGCTAATAAAGGGTCTGGAGGATATTTGATATGAGGAAAGGTTGCGAGCACTGAACTTATTCTCTCTGGAGAAGAGACGCTTGAGAGGGGATATGATTTCAATTTATAAATACCGTACTGGTGACCCCACAATAGGGATAAAACGTTTTTGTGGAAGGGAGTTTAACAAGACTTGTGGCCACTCATTAATATTAGAAGAAAAGAGGTTTAACCTTAAACTACGTAGCGGGTTCTTTACTGTAAGAGCGGCAAGGATTCCTTTCCACAGGTGGTGGTCTCAGCGGGGAGCATCGATAGCTTCAAAAAACTATTAGATAAGCACCTGAACGACTTCAACATAGAGGGCTATACAATGTAATATTGACATATAATCACACAAATAGGTTGGACTTTTTTTTTTTTCAACCTCACCTACTATGTAACTGTGGGTGTATGTCTAGATCTGGCTCAAAGGAACCTCCTTATCAAAGAGTTCTTAGCTAGTTTTTTTTTTGTAAACCGAAATAGGGCAACAACCTGAACCCTAGGGGTGTGGACAGAAAATCCTTTCTCCACTCCCCTCTGTAAAAATAAAAAGGATTAGCTATGACTAAGTGCCATATCTGGTGTGAAATGCGTCAAGAGTGGTGCAGTTAGTCTGTATTTCCCTGTAATGCTTTGATATTCATTTTTTTAATAAAGGTGAAAATTTTTTGGAGTGCGGCTATCCAGCGTTCTATTTTTCCATTATCTCTGTTGCAAACAGAGCTAGCACCCTGCCTCATTGCGGAGAAAGCTGTTCTTAGGAGAGGTTTTTGTTGAGACTGGATGCAAAAAGATCCACTGTGGGAAGACCCCACTTTAGCATGATCTCCTAAAACGTGTCTTGATTCAGTTCCCAACTGCTGGCACTGATGTCCCATTGATATGCGCTGCCCTGGCTGAAGAGACATTGTCCTCTTCCCAGGACAGAATCTGCTGGGTTAACAATAGAAGAGTATCCAAGTGAGTGACCCCTTGCTTGTTTAGGTACGCCACAGTCGTGGCATTGTCTGGAAAAATAAACAGGTCATTTGAATTGATCCTCTCCTCCCAGAGCATTAAAGCCTTCCCCACTGCTAATAGTTCTCAGAAATTCAACGAGCGGCATGCCTCCTCTGGCAACCAGGCTCCCTAGGTCTGCCAGTCCCCTGAGTGAGCACTCCAGCCCCGCAGATTGACATCTGTAGTAATTTATTTTTGAGAAATGCTGTGCCCAGTTCTTCCCTCCCTGCAGATGTTCCCGCTGCTCCTACCAGGACAGATTGAGCAAATCCTCTCTTGGAAGCTGTACGAGCTGATCCAAAGAACAAAGAACTTTTTCTGCGACCCCAATGGCGCAGAAAAAACGTCTGAAGGGGCCTGGAGTGCAGACCCCGGGATGGCTGCAGTCATTAAACCCAACAATTGCATGATCTGACTAAGGGAGGCCTGCGGGAACAACTTGAAGCTCTGCACAGAGATTATAATCTTTCAAATCTTTTCTTCCAGAAGAAAAATCTTTTGGGCAACAGTGTCTATTAGGTAACGGACTGCCAATGAGTTCTCTTGAACTGCCAATCTGAGGAACTTTTGATAACTCTGGCAGATTGGTACGTGAAGATAAGCGTCTTGAAGATCCAGGGTTACCATGAAAACCGGCGGTAACAGATTCCTTACAGAATAAAGGTTTTCCATCCGGAAAACAGACTATGAATCTGTTCAGGATGCTTAAATTGATGACCATCTGAAGCCTTCCTTACCAGAAAGACATGAGATTAAAATCCCTGGAATGTTTGACCTTCCAGAACAGGAGAAATAACTCCTTCCGTTTCCCACATTGTAATCAGATTCACCATGGCCTGCCGTCTCTCTTGGTCCTTCAGCAGATGGGTAAGAAAACAAAACTCTGGGGAGGGGGGGTCCAACCTGTAACCTCTTTCTATCATTTGGATGATAAAGGGATTGTTGGAAATCTCTGCCCATTCATTGACCAAATGGGACAATCTCTCTCCTACCCATACTCTAGTGTCACTGGGGATTTTTGGCAGGGATTGAAGGAGCAAAGAGTTACCCCCCTCTTTGCTTGTATTTGTTAAAAGACCACTTTTTCTTTGTCTGTTGCCTATTGGCCTTAAAATTAACTTTGCTTTTGAAGCCTCTTATTTTGGGGTTTATTCCTTTGAGAAGAGTAAGCGGTTTCCATCTTCTCAGAGGAACAAGCTAGGACTTCCTCTAAGGAAGAACTGAATAAGAGCGTGCCCTCAAAGGGTATACCGCAGCGTTTTACTCTTTAGAGGTAAGATCACCTTCCCAAGATTTCAGCCAGATGACCCATCTAGCAGAATTAATGAGTTGAAGTTCTGGCTACAGATTTTACAGAATCTGCTGCCATATCAGCCAAAAAAGCAACTGACTTGGCAATAAGGGGAAGAGAATCCCTGATATTCTCTATGGGGGTGTCGGAGGAAAGAAGGTCATCTAGATGTTGGACCCACACATCTAAATTCCTAGCCATACAAGTGGATGCTAAAGCTGGCCCTAAAGAAAAAGCAGCATCCCAGGCCTTACGTAATAACGGGTCGGCCTTCCTATCCCATCCTTAGGGACAACAGAGTCCTCAAATGAACTCTGGCTTTTTGAACACTTGTGACATAGGAGTATCTAATCTAGGGCATTTGAAGAAAACTTCCTCAAAATCGGACTGAAAAAGGAAACCTTTTATGCCCTCTAGACTGGAACAACCCTTTTTCAGGTTCTTTCTGAGTGGAAAGAACCTAAATCGTGTCCTTGAATGAATGATGCACAGGAAAAGATCTAGACTTCGGTCCCTGTAAACCCCTGTACATTTTATGCTTAACAGATTGGGCTTGCTGAAGCATCTCGATTTGTTCAGAAGTATATACAGTATTGACTTTAGTAGTTCGTCAATATCTTCAACTGGAAAAAGATACCTAGTTGAGCTATCAGTATCCTTATCCTCTGATGCAAACTCCTCATCAGATGAAGATACCGGATTCTCACCTTCTTCCAGGTCAGAAACATTACGTGAACTAATGGTCTTTGAAATGAAAAGAGGCAGAGACTTGGCTGATGCTGAAGGCTCCTGAGTCACAGGCTTAGACGTGGAAGGTCCCAGCCTGGCTACTTTGTCATTAAAGGGACCGAAAAGAGCCTACTACCTCCTTCACAGAAGTCATTAACTCCTTAAAAGAAGCAGTAGATCCAGTACCCGCTATTGACTGAATACAAACTTCACAAAATAGTTTTTTAAAACTATCAGCCTAGTTCTACAGTTCCCACATTTTTTCTTTACAAGTTTGTCAACCTAGAAAAAATCTGAAAACAAAACCATAAAAAAGGCTTGTACAGACCCCCCTGCTGCAGTAGCTCTTTATCCACAGACAAGGGCTTACCTTGGGAGCAGTATTGGACCCGGATGCTACTGCTGGCTCAACTCAAGTGAGTCCTCCATCTTCCAGTCCTGTTCTCAAGTTCCATAGAGGAGCTGACTGCCGCTGCACCAATAAACTAGCTTGCCCTGCGTCTGGCAGATTGTTTCCAAAGCAGTGAGTCCCATGCATTGTACCACACTGAGATCCCCTAAGAAACAGCGTCCCGGAAGTGCGTCATGTGACTTCCGGTGACGTGGCAAGATGGCGCGGGAACTGAAGTCCTCAGATGCCATTTTGGTACACCCATTGTGGGAAAGACAGGAGGAAGATGTCTCTCCACACAGCTAGACATTGGACATGGAAGGGAGTTGCCACAGCTAAACCACCAGGGAGGCAAGTAACCCAAAACATACAGTGAGCCCTTCTTGGTCTAAAAAAAATATAGAAAAACACCCCAGACATGGCTACAACCAGTCCTGGATATCACTGCAGAAGGAGGGTCCACCAACCACAGTTACCAGACCTATGAAAAAAACATTACGTTGTGCTCCTGGAGGGTCTGGAAACACAAAACAACTGAGGGTCGGAGGAGAGGGAAAGGCCTTTTAAATTGTGTCTGGTTTGTGTTTCCTTTATAGGGCGGTGCCAATCATCTCTCAAGTAGTTGTCCTGGAAGATGAGGGGGAAATATACATACCTGCTTATGTACTGTATAAAGGTGCTCCTTAGCACTTCTAATTTATACCTTTTTTTACTTTGGCCCCCGGTTCACACTGATGCCATTTATCATGCGATTTGTCAGGGATGGGCTCAGCTGTTGGCTAATGGCCAGCTCCTATCTCTCCACAGTTACGCACCTGTCAATATCCTGCTCATCAGTCCTGCCTACTTAAGCCGTCCAACCCAGAGGATCTCTGTCTTCACCTTGGGCAACATCACAGAGATCTCTTGTGTTCCCTTTTTAAAGACTTGCGTGGCTGACATCCCTTCTGGCTCCAGATCCTGCTTGCTGTTCCACTACACTGATCCCTGTTATCTTGAGTTACCCTGAGTTTGTGGCTTCCTTTTAAAAGGGTATTTGATGTTCCCGCATGCTCCTCTTCTGCTGCCAAGTGACCCTTTCTTGGGCTGAGTCGTCCGTTCGAGACACAGGCTCTAATTGATTCTGGGGCTGCAGGCCTGTTCCTTGATGCTGCCTTTGTATCAAAGCATTCAATTCTGCTGCAGCTGAGTGACACTCCACTTGCCATTGAGGCTCTTGATGGGAGACCTCTACAGCCTGCCCATGTGACTCATGAGACTGTTCCGTTTCACCATGAGATAATCCAATTCCAAGTTATTTCCTCACCTAAGTTTCCGCTGGTTATTGGTTATCCTTGGTAACAGAGGCATAACCCCTCTCTTGATTGGCTCCATGCTGAGGTTCTCTCCTGGTCCCCACAATGCAGTAAGACACACATCCAGAAGGTAGCCAAGGTCCTGTGCACCTCTTCACTCTCCTCCCTGCCGGAGGAGTACTACGATTTTAGCAATGTCTTTGGTAGTTTGCCTCCACACCAATCATATGATTGCGCTATTGACCTTCAACCTGGTGCTATACCCCCTCATGGCCAGGTTTACCCTTTGTCGGCCTTGAAGGATAAATCCATGGAGGAGTATGTTGCAGACGCACTTTCTCATGGTTTTATTCACAAATCATTGTCTTCTACTGGTGCTGGTTTCTTGTTTGTGAAGAAAAGTGGTGAACTGAGACCTTGTATTGATTATAGGGTTCTCAATAATTTTCACAACAGGTTCCGTTGAGTTCTGTTTGCGTTATTTGACCGTCTCAAGGGAGCAACGGTTTTCACAAAGCTTAATTTGAGAGGGGCATACAGCCTTGTGAAGATTGAGGGTGACGAGTGGAAAACTGCATTTAATACCAGAACAGGCCATTAGGAGTTCCTTGTTATGCCTTTTGGCCTTTGTAACGCCCCAGTGGTTTTCCAGGAATTTATTAACCATGTCCTCCAACTCCTTGGAGAGCCACCACACAGATGTCTATCGTGTGCTTCAGAAACTAAGAGAGAACAATCTCTGTTGTAAATTAGAGAAGTGTGAATTCCATCGTGAACCGGTTAAATTTCTGGTCATTTCCACTGCTGGTTTTTCAGTGGACCCAGAGAAACTTTCAGCAGTCCTACAGTGGCCCCGACCAGTGGGTTTATGTCCTCTGCAGCATTTTCTAGGCTTTGCTGGAAGTTTATCCGTAACTTCTCGTCTCTGGTTAAGCCCCCGACTGATATGACCAGAAAGGATGGTAACCCACAGAGTTGGTCTCCGGAGTCCATTACGGCCTTTGAGAGTCTCAAGGCTGCCTTTGTCTCCTGTGTTGGCACATCCTGATCCTACGTTACCTTTTATGCTTGAGGTTGATGCTTCTGAGACTGGCGTTGGCGCCTTTCTGTCTCAAAGTCTTACCTCCTGAGAGTGCTATGCATCCTTATGGCTACTTTTCCAAGAAATTGTCACCTGCGGAGTGGAATTTACAAGACTGGTGACAGAGAGCTGTTGGAGATTAGGGATGAGCCGAAAACCTCCCCCCCCCCGGTTCGGTTCGAACGGACTGAAAATTTGTGCGAACTTTAGAACCCCATTGAAGTCTATGGGCCCCCGAAAGTTCGAAATAAAAAGTGCTAATTTTAATGCCTAATATGCAAGATATTGTCCTAAAAAGGGTTTGGGGACATGTGTCAATGCCTACATTTTTTTTTTTTAAAACAGACGTTTTTTCGAGAGCACTGATTTTAATGACAAATAAAGTGAAATATTCCTTTAAATATCGTGCCTGGGGGGATGTCTATAGTATACCTGTGAAGTGCCACTTGTTTCCCGTGTTTAGAACAGTCCCTGCACAAAATGACATTTAATGGAAAAAAAGTAATTTAAAACTGCTTGCAGTTTTAATGTAATATCTGGTTCCGGCAATACGGATGGGTTATTACCCCTGTATAATTTTTTATTTTTTTTTGGTCGTCCGTCTTTTCATCTCACTTCCTGTTGTCTCCTTCCATTTGCAAGTAGGAGACATTTGTAAGTTGGATGTTTGAAAGTAGGGGCCTGCCCTATATGCTCTGCAGAAATGGAGGCCTAAGGTGTTGGTGTTGCCACAACACTGTAAGACCTCAAAGTGACTCTTGGTGGGCGCTGGAGTGCCCTGCTGTGAATGATTATATCAAGAATTGTAATTACATGCCATTGTTGAACAGTGGTAGAAAAATTGGGCCTTTGGTGGTGCTGGTGCCACCACACTATATAAGTCCTCACAGTTGCTCTCGGTGGGCGCAGGAACGGGCCCTGCTGTGAAATATATCAAGAATTGCAATTGCATGCCCCTGTTAAACGGGCTGAAAAATTGGGCCTTAGGCACTGCTTGCTGGTGCCACAACACTGCAACCTCTCCCAGATACTCTAGTTGGAGTGCAGGAATGAGCCCTGCTGCAAAGCATTGCATCAAAAATTGTATTACATGCCCCTGTTAAACAGGGGCTGAAGAATTAGGCGCTGGTGCCACGACACTGCAACCTCTCCCATATACTCTATTTGGAGTGCAAGAATGAGCCCTACTGCAAAGCATTGCATCAAAAATTAAACGGGCTGAAAAATTGGTCTGGTGGCATCACCCAGAACCAAAACTGATCTTCCAAGATATCAGCAGGATCATTGAGGAGGAAGAGGATAGTCAGTCAACATAAAAGGACAGTCACTCAGCATCAGCATAGGCAGTCTTGAAGGGATGTGATATTTAAAAAAAATAAAATACGGTTACATCAGCATCAGGTGCTTGGTAGCTGGTGGTGATCCAAGACTGATTCATCTCTATCAAGGTCAGTCGGTCAACCAAGTCGGTGGACAGGCACACCCTGTGATCCATTACAAAGCCACCAGCAGCACTGAAGGAGCGTTCCAAAAGAATGCTGAATGCAGGACAGGCCAGTAGCTCAATTGCATACTGTGCAAGCTCTGCCCAGTGATCCATCCTCAAGACCCAGTAAGCCAGAGGATTTTCGGTGGGGAAGGTGTCCAAGTCTGACCTTACCCCTAGGTATTCCTGCACCATGTAAATCAAATGCTGGCGATGGTTGCTGGAACCGATCATACCTTGAGGCTGCAGACTAAAAAATTGTCTGAACGCATCAGTCAGACGGCCACCTCCACCACTCCTTCTGTGACTGACCGAAGCCTCAGCAAAACATTGTCTAGGACCAGGAGTTTGTGACCTCCCAGTCTTTGGGGACGCGTTGCACAGACCTTTCTGCAAGGCCTCCCAGAGATGTATCATCCTCTGCTCTCTCTGCGATGGCAAGATAAGGTTCGCAACCTTACCCTTGTACCGTGGATCAAGGAGAGTAGCCAGTTAGTAATGGTCCCTCTCCTTGATCCGAAGAATACAAGGATCCTTCTGCAGGCTTTGCAGGATCAGGGAGGCCATGCAGCGTAGGTTAGCTGAGGCATTCGGTGCGGAGTCCTCTGGGTCACTAAGGACAACATGATCCGCAGCCACCTCCTCCCAGCCACGTACCAGGCTCTACCTCCATGCTGACACAAGCCTCCTCCTCCTCCTCTTCCTCCTCTTCTTCCTCCTATTCCTGTGTGATGAGTGGGACAGTAAGAACACTGTCTGGATAAAGGGGGCCTTGAGAGGCAAGGAAGTCCTCCTCGTCCTGCCTCAAGTGCCCTGTCCATTATTCCACGCAGTGTATGCTCCAACAAGTGGACAAGAGGTACAGTGTCACTGATGCATGCACTGTCACTGCTCACCATCCTCGTGGCCTCCTCAAATGGTGACAGGACAGTGCATGCATCCCTGATCATGCCCCACTGGTGTGGTGAAAAAAAGAGCTCCCCTGACCCTATCCTTGTGCCGTAGTCGCACAGGTACTCATTGATGGCCCTCTGCTGCGTGTGCAGCTGCTGCAGCATGGCCAACGTTGAGTTCCACCTGGTGGGTATGTCACATATAAGGCAGTTCTTGGGCAGGTTCAACTCCTTTTGAAGCTCAGCCAGCCGAGCACTGGCATTAAATGATCGGTGGAAATGCACACAGACTTTCCTGGCCTGCCTCAGGACATCTTGTAAGGCCAGGTACCTGCCCAAGAACCGCTGCACCACCAGGTTAAGGACGTGACCCACACAGGGCACATGGTACAGTTGTCACTGTCCGAGGGCAGAGAGGAGGTTGGTGCCATTGTCGCAAACCACCATTCCTGGCTTAAGCTGGCATGGCGTCAACCACCTCTCGGCCTGCCCCTGCAGAGCTGACAAAATCTGCCCCAGTGTGCCTCCTGTCCCCCAAACAACCTAGCGCAAGCACGACATGGCATCTTTTTTTGTTTGAGTACTTGCGTAGCCCTTTGAACGCCTACGGAGCACCGCTGGTTCCGAGGACAGAGCACTAGAAGAGGCCATGGAGGAAGAAGAGGAGGAGGGGGTGGAGGAGAGAGGTGTGTCACAACTAGTAGTAGCATTTTGGAGGCGTGGTGGCAGAACAACCTCCAATACTACTGCACCTTGTCCTGCATCCTTCCCAGCTGCCAGAAGAGTGATCCAATGGGCTGTGAAAGAAATGGAACGTCCCTGTCAATGCCTGCTGGACCATGAGTCAGCGGTAATATACACCTTAGCGCTGACCGCCCTGTCCAGAGAGGCATGGACAATGCCCTCCACATGCCGGTAGAGAGCCGGAATCGCCTTTCATGAGAAAAAGTGGTGTTTGGGGACCTGCCACTGAGGGACCGCACAAAGTCATGGAAGGGGCCAGAGTCTACCAACTGAAAAGGCAGCAGTTGAAGTGCTAACAATTTAGCCAAGTTGGCATTCAACCTCTGGGCATGTGGATGGCTGGGAGTGAACTTCTTTTGACGGTCCAGCAGCTGGGGCAGGGAAATTTGCCTACTACAATCGGACGTGGGTGTACTGCTAGCAGAGTGCCCGCAAGTACTTGTCTGTGACACACCTAGTTCTACACCTTCATTCCTCTCAGTGCAGGTTTCAGAGAGGACTGAAGGTCTAGTGGGTTTGGAGAGCCCAGCTGATGAGGAGCAAGGAGAGGTCCACTTTGTTCTTTGGTGTGGGTCTTTAAGGTACGCTTGCCAACGTGCTGCATGGCAGGTCAACATATGTCTGATCAAGCATGTGGTGCCCAAGCGGCTGATGTTTTGGCCACGCGAGATACGCTTGAGACATATGTTGCAAAATAGCAGTGGTGCGATCTGATGCACTTGTTTCAAAAAAGGCCCACACCAAAGAACTTTTGGAATAACGCGCAGAGGCAGCGCCCTGCACAGGCGGAGCTCTGTGGTGTGATTCAGTCAGTGTGCTGCCCCTAAGCTGGCCCCCGGAGGGCATCCTGCCTCATTGGAGATGTGCCTCCTCCTCTCTCCTATCAGGCACCCACGTGGAATCAGTGACCTCATCATCCCCTCACTGCAGCAAACCTGGCAGTATGCTGCAGCTGGTGGAACATGACTGCCAGATTGATGTCCTTCTTGAGCATCTCCTCTCTCTGCGCTCAAGCTACTGCCTTCCTCTAGCTGGGTATCCTCATCAGAGCCTTCAAAACACTGGGAGCATGTACCCAACACTGTGCTTAAACAATTCGAGGGACTCCTCAGGAGGACATGGTGGGCCTAGGGAAGGAGTGACGGATGACATTGAGACGAGAGTATAGGATGCGTTGAGAGCTGCTTTGCTAGTACCCTGAGCCTGGGTGAGAGAGGATGAGGAGGGCTTGGTCATCCACTCTACCAAGTCTTCGGCATGATGTGGCTCAACACGTCCAGCTGCCGAAAAGAAGGACAAGGGTGTCCCATGGCCACGTGCTGATGACGATGCACCGCGTACACGACCAGCACTGTTGCCTCTAGACACAGCCTGCTTGCCCTCTTTTATTGGCTCGTGACTGCCTCTCCTTGTTGGCTTTCCAGACATAGTAATGGCCTGCAGGGAGATGGGAAAACCAGCAATTGGGTAGTGTATATTGTGCTGGAGGCATACAACACCCACTGTAAATGCTGCAGATGCCTGTATTGGAGAACACCAGCAAAAAAGGGTAGCTATAAGTGTATACTGTGCTGGAGGCACACAACACCCACTAACTCTTGCAGATACCTGTATTAGAGAACACCAGCAAAAAAGTGTAGATGCAGGTGTATACTGTGCTGGAGGCACATAGCACCCACTTTAAATCCTGTGGATGCCTGTATTACAGGACACCAGCAAAAAAGGGTAGATACAGGTATATACTGTGCTGGAGGCACAAAACACCCACTTTAAATCCTGCAGATGCCTGTATTAGAGAACACCAGCAATAAATGGCGGATACAGGTGTATGTGATAAGGGAGGTGGGGTTGCGCTATGGATAAGATAAAAACTAGATTGCACCCAATAACAAAACAAAGGGGCTGTCGCTACCTGATGTTACCAGCCTAATAGGTTGGAATGAAGACAATAAAGTAATAGTGTTTGCTATGGCGCTCTACCTAAAGCAAGGTGATGTATAAATAATACAAAAAAACAAAACAAAATGTGTTTGGTGCCTAATACCAATCTACCATACCTTTATAACCATCGCAATATTAACAAAAGTATCAAGCATTTATGGGCAAGAAAAAAATATATAGCATTTATGTGCAAGATACATGTGTTATATGTGTTATATCCAATTTCTATAGTGGTATATTATACAATGTTTTAATGTCCATAAAACCAAAATATCTTGAAAAAACTTCCAAACAGTTTTGTGCTCAGTGCTTCTTAAATCCTGGGTAAAAAACTCGGTGCGATTTCCGTGCATGAATCCAAATACCGCACTCACCAGCTCCTCTGCCCCTGCAGGGGTTACAGCGCCTCCACAGTGTGAGCCCCTGTGTCACTATATAAAGCTGGTCCAATTTCTTCTTAGTTTTTTCTCACCACATTGCATTAAATGAAAGATAGAATATCCATAGTGTGATATTGTAACAAACTTTTTGCATTATTAAGTCCAAAGAAAACTGCTCACAATGTTTCAGAGAAAACAAGCGCTATGAGTTACATTCACTGCCGCCGCCTCGTGAGAGAGTCTGTACGTCTATGGCCACGCCCTACGCGTTTCCTCATTGGACGTCATCTGAAGAGGAGCCTTCAGCTACTTGCTGATATAAGAGCCATTGCTTTCACACTGGGCAATGGCTCATAGAAAGAACACTACCAGGAAATCTCTGTTTCACTCTGCAGTGAAAGGATCCCTTGCAAAAAAAATTCTTCTCCAAGAATCTTAAAGTTGTTTTGAAATTTTTGCTCTGGTCAAGGCAACATTGTTCCACTTTGAGAAAGAAGAGTTTTTGAGTTGGACTCTGCATTTCTTCACTGGGTTCTATGAACTTTGATTAGCAGAGCCTGTCTTGGATTTAACTACTATAGATTTTTGTGATCAGTAAAGATGGAATGTGGAGAATATTCTAGGAGGGGACACCATTGTTCCAAAAAACTCACGATCACGATGTTGTAATTTTATTCTGCCAAGGAAAATGGGACTTTGAGGCAAGTGGCAGCTGAACAAAACAAAAAATATATAGTGACTAAATGACTTTATTCACATAAATGAGGGTATAGAATCACGCTCAAAGTAGGGTACATTAAAAGCCACTACATAGTGCAAATTTTAAAAGAAGTATAGTTCATAGACATATAAATAGGAAATATAAAAATATATTCAGGTAGTTCATGTATCTACAACCTTAAAACCAAACCATCTGCTATGGATATTAAGGAGAACCCCGCACCCAAATAAAAAAGAAGGTGTGGGGCCCCAGGCCCTATATACTCTGAACAGCAGTATACAGGTGGTCCCCGGGTTACAAACAAGATACGGACTGTAGGTTTTTTGTTAAGTTGAATCTGTTTGTAATTTGGAACAGGTACATTTTTTAAGTGTAGCTCCAGCCCAAAAATATTTTTTTAAGCTTTTTGGATAATATAGGGCAGGGTTATCACCCCTGTAACTTTTTTTTTTTTTCTGTCTGTGCCCTTGTTCAGAAGATTTCACCTCACTTCTGTCCTGAAAATTTTGGGTTATTAGACAAACAAGGATTGGGGATAAAGCATCAGTGGAGACACCTTTTTCCCATATTAAATCTTACAGGAGAAAATTTCCCTTCCTAGGGGAAGATTTCCTCTCACTTCCTGTTTTCTCCCTCCGTTTGTAAGTAGGAGTCGTTTGTAAATCGGATGTTTAAAAATAGGGGTACCAGAACACTGTAAGCACTAAGTTACTCTTGGCGAGCGCTGGAACGGGCCCTGCTGTGAAATATTATATCAAGAATTGTAATTACATGCCCCTTTTAAACAGGGGCAGAAAAATTGGGCCTTAGGCGGTGGTGGTGGTGGCGGCACAACACTGTAAAGCCTCACAGATGCTCTTGTTGAGTGCAGGAAGGGGCCCTGCTGTGAAATGTTAGATTAAAAATTGTAATTACAATACAGTGCAGCCGTAGTGCAGTTGCTACTACTTTTCTGGTGGTGTACACAATACATTGTAGTGCGGTGTTGCAAAACAAAATTTACATCATGTCTAGAAGGCCACTAAAAAAGGGCAAGCAGGCTCTGTGTCTACAGTCAGCAGTGCTGGTCCTGGACATGGTGCATTCTGTGCCGGTGGCTGTGGGGCACACTTGTCCCTTTTTTTTTTTTTTTTTTTTTTCTGCTGCTGGCCCGTGTTATTGAGCCAGAACATGAAGAAGAGTTGGTGGAGTGGATAACAAAGCTGTCCTCATCTTCTGTCACCCAGGCTCAGAGTAGTTTTCCTTCCTATGCAGCTGCCAAAGTGGCCTATTCCACCGGCTCCTTGTCCACAGTCACTCCTTCCATAGCCCAACCATCATGCACAAACGAGTCCCTCTAAGTATTCAACTACAGTGTCGAGTACATGCCGCTGGTGGATGCGCAGCGATTTGAAGGCTCCGACGTTGGTTCCCAGGTTGAAGAAGGGAGTGACGTGAGCCTAGAGAGAAGGGGGTGCCCAAGAAGGACAAGAAACTGGCAGTCATGTTCCCCTAGCTGCAGCATAGTGCCAAGTTTGTTTCAGTGACGAGGAGAAGGGATTGATTAGGTTACTGACTCTACTTGGGTGCCTGATAGAATAGAGGAGGAGTAGACACAACTCCAACAAGGCAGGATGTCCTGTAGGGGGCAGCTTAAGGGCAGCCATCCTACTGCATCACACCGCAGAGCTCTGCAGGTGCAAGGCACTGCTGACTCCCTGCTGATTTTGAAAAGTTCCTTGGCGTGGGCATTTTTGGATACATGTGCAGCAGATCACACCGTTGCTGTTTCTAATGTCTTAAGCTGATCAAGGGTGGCCACAACAGCAGCCGCTTGGGCGCCACATGCTTGACCAGACATATGACGACCTCCCATGCAGCCTTTTTCCTGTATACTATATTTGAGATTTAATATCTCTCAGATATGATTTGGGTTAAATGAGAGTTCTTTGGCATTGAGTGAAAGCTTTAACACAATAAACATTTGTTGGTGAGTAGTTGAAAGTCTATCACACAACCATCTATTTATAGTCTACACCAAGGAAGAAAATATTAGGTTAAAATAAGAGAATTACATAAAGGACTACAGAGTATATTCATGAAAACATTAATCTGCAAACATATTTAGTTGTGTGGAAAACAGTGCAGCGCTTAATATATAACACGTGACTGAATATAGTGAAACAATAAATCAGGGAAAAAAACTTTCAAAAATAATGTTTCCAAAAAGTAAAACATCAATGATAAACAATACACATGTGCATGTTGTGCAATAAACAAAAGATGGGTTATTAAACCAAAAAAAATCAAAAATGGTAAAAAAAAAACACTTTTAGAAGGACAAATATTTATTTAGACTACAGCTTGATGCTGTGAAGCACAAACTTGTGATTAAGTGAGGAAAATAAACAACAAAATTGAAAAACAAATCAAAACAAATCCCATGCTTTGGATAAATGAAGTGATTTACAAGGCCCCATATATGTGAAGATAAAAGTTCATTAAGTGGAACGTGAATGAAACTTTATAGTTGAACGTGAATGAAACTTTGAAGTTGGTCCCAGGTATCACTGGTGTAGGTGCTTGACCACGTAAATTCTTTCACTGTACAGTTTAAGTAAGTAATAAAGGCTTACCAGAGCCACCTTTAGTGTGCGCAGATACGAACTCCCCAACGATTGGGATCGGACAAGATCGTTCCTCCGACACTCCTCGTGTGAATGGATGACTCGAATCACCTTTGCGGGTAGGAAGGTAAAGAATGACCCACACCTTCGGGTGTTCCTTGAACGTCGTCCGTTCCGGTCCGTTCGAAAATGTTCAAGTTGGCGTGTCACCAAATGGATGAAAAAGGAAAAAAGCGCCCAATCGTGTGATAAAGTCTAAAACACGTGTACTTTATTTTCCAACCAAACAGACGTTGAAAGATACAGATGACTCAATGGAGTCGTATAAAATTGAACGAAAAGAATTGCTAGCAAAAATATAAAATCAAGCAGATAAAAATAGCACGAGATGTAGACGTATCTACCCGACGATCGTTTCGTCACAGATTGACGTCATCAGGGGTACGCCCACACCCTCGTGCTAAAGGTTTAAATAGCCTATGGGTGAGGTAGGGAGCCCTGCCATAGGTGCAGACCAAAACGTCCGTGCATAATGGGATTAACCCACAAATAACCAGTCCCTTCGGATTGGTTACCACATATAGAAAAGAAGAAAAAGGAAAAAGCGGTCGACGACCAATTAGTTCAAATAAAGCTCGAGTTCCATCATAACTTAATGGTGGAACTCAAATATAAAATAGACTAATAAAAGTGACCAGTGAAAAATACAAACAATGAGTCCTATGATAAATCCCCTTTGTTTGACAGATGGCCATATGCAATAATGATGGCTATCTAACTGTATGTATGTCCCAAAAAATGGGTGACTTGGTTCAAAAAATGTATATATATACAATACATACGTATAGATTACCATCCAAAAAAAAGGAAAGTGACCATAATATTGAGGTGGGGGCCTAAACAGCATTAGCTACCCACCATTACCCATAGTCCAGTTATAAAAATTTCATGGATGAGACATATCCAACGGGTTTAGAAAGAACATTACATTCACTCTATTATCATAAGATATATATAGATTACATAAAAATTATATAAACTACCTAGCAAACATTGCTACAGAAATACAAATAATGATAGTGAAAATAATCATCACAGTGTATGAGACCCAGACTGAATACAAAATCAGTACAGAAAAAGGGGAAGAAGGGAATGTTAAATCAACTGTTATTAATGAAACAATTAATGTCCCATTCGACGTTAAGCCCCCCAGGAATATGTGTCCCTAATTTATGGATCCAGTTTGTTTCTGCCCTGGAAATAGTGCGCTTGGCATTACTGCCGCGCCAATGTGGGGTATATTTTTCTAAAGCCAGAAAGGTGGTACCTCTTGGGTCCCGATTGTGTTTTAGATCGTAATGTTTACTAACGTTATGTTTGTCAAATCCTTTACAAATGTTAGTGATATGTTCCCCCAGGCGCACATGTAGCATGCGTACTGTGCGTCCCACATACTCCAAACCACATGGACATCTAAGTAAGTACACAACGCACTTAGTGGTGCATGTGATGAATGTTCGTATGGGGTAAGTAAGTCCATTGCTAGACGAGGTGAACTCAGTAAATCTCCTGCCTCGTAGAGCATTTAGCTTACAAGCTCTACATTTCCCACAGGGGTAGAAGCCCTTCAAATCACCAAAAAAAGTGGGTCTAGTTGGGGGGTCCGGGACATTTGGAGCAATCATATTTCGCAAGTTGGTTGCACCCCTAAAGATCACATTTGGTCTATCAGGAAGTTCGGGGCCCAAGATTCGGTCATTTTTGATAACCGACCAATGTTTCTGTAAAATTCTTTTCACAGCCCAATGCTGACTGGAAAACGTTGTGAGTAAAGAAACTCCATAGTTGTCCATGTTGTCAGTCCTGGGTGGTCTCTCAGCTAACAATGTTTGACGTTCCCTACTGTTGACCTCCATTATGGTAGAATCAAGGGACTCACTGTTGTAACCTTTAGCTAGGAATCTCTCTTTTAAGATTAGTGCCTCCTTAAGAAAATCCTCATTGAAAGTGCAATTGCGTTTTAAGCGAAGAAACTGGCCCTTAGGGACCGCTGAGAGCCATGACCTATGATGGCAGGAGTCGAGTGGAATATAGCTATTCCTGTCGGTTTTTCTTGAAAAACGTTGTAGTAGTTATGTTATTATCCCGGATGGAAATATTCAAATCCAAAAATTGGATATTAGTGGGGCTTGAAACATAGCTGAGAACTATCCCACGGTTGTTATTGTTTAAATGGGGCAGGAAGAGCTCTGCTGATGAACTGTCACCATCCCAGATAAACAAGATGTCATCGATAAACCTTTTCCAGGTGACTAGTTCCGGGGGTTTGTCACTAAAGACTATGTCCTCCTCCCATTTTGCCATGAAGAGATTGGCCATACTGGGAGCAAATTTAGCTCCCATGGCCACTCCCTTCACTTGCAAAAAATGGGTCCCGTCATGCCAAAAGTGATTGTGCGTCATGGCAAACAGAAGTAATTCAAGAATATAGTTACGCTGAGTCACCGAAATACTACCATCCTGGGCCAGAAAGTGATGGACTGCTTCATAGCCCAATTGATGGGAGATAGCGGTGTACAGTGAAGCTACATCCGCGGTAATTAAGAGATAGGTGGGTTTCCATTCAATCAATTGCAGAATGTTGATAACATGCTTGGTGTCTCTCAAAAAGGATGGCGTGCCCATCACCAGTGGTTGCAGATATTTGTCAATGTATTTCCCTATACGCGAGGTTACAGAGTCAATACCACTGATGATGGGCCGCCCTGGTGGATTTTCTAAAGATTTGTGTATCTTGGGTAGAGAATACATAACCGGTAAGCGCGGCGCCAAAGGTACCAGAAAGTCCCTTTCTTTCTTATTTAAAATACCCATATTGAACCCTTTCTCAACCAACTCTTTTAGTTCACCTTTGAATTGGGTGGTGGGGTCTAAAAGTAATGGAGAGTAGGTCTCAGAGTCTGACAGAATCCTAGTCATCTCTTTGGAATATGCGGTTTTGTCAAGTATTACAATGGCACCGCCTTTGTCAGCCGACCGAACTACTATGTCTTTCCTATTAAGCAATGAGTCTAGCCCTGCCCTAAATTCTCGTGTGGGTTGAGCTGGTCTCAATTTCAAACCATTGAGATCCTTTAATACCAGATCACGGAAAATATTGATGTTAGGTGCTGTATTACCAGGAGGATTGAACAAGGAGGCATTCGATAAACCAGAGTGCATAATTGTTGAATCCCTAACTAATTGGCGGGAGGGGTTGCTCATGATATATCTCTTAATGTTCAACTTGCGTGTAAACTTTTGGATATCTATAAATGTCTGGAATTTATTTAAATTCTGAGGGGGCACAAACTTGAGACCCTTTCCGAGAGTCTGCAATTCTTCATTAGATAGCTTTTTATTACTTAAGTTGATGACACCACTGATGTCTAAGTCCTTCTTCTTTTTGGTGTGAAGACGTTTCCCCCCTCTGCACCCTCTCTTGTGTCTCCGTTTCTCTTGTGTCCCCCCCGAGTGCCCTCCTGAAAACCCTGTTGGTAATAACTGCCAACTGAGGGTTGAATATATGATGGCCGAAAACCGCCCTGACCCCTAGGGGCTTCAGAATGCCCACTCCTATCTTCCCCAAGGGGGCCATATCTATTAAAAGTCTCAACCCTATAATTGGATCCCAAATCTCTTACATCCAGAGGGGGTCTCCTATCCCTGCTGCCACCTCTACCTTGAGAGAGGGATTTGTTTCCCTGAGAAAAAGATTTACCACCTCTGGATCGCCAGGGTGGAGGGGGCGCCATTGAAGTGGGATATTGGTGATGATTAGATGGAGTTGGATGACGTTGATGGTTAAAATTACGTTTATCGATCCTTCCTCTGAGGGACTGGGGATATGGTTGTAATGATGGACCCATTACTCTTTCAGTATATACTGGAGAGGCCTGGCTAATGGGGCCCCAAAAAAGGTTAGGATCACCAACGCCACCTCCTCTGATTCCCTCAATATGCCCTGGGGGATGTAGACCTGGATCACCCATGGGGGGTGAGGGGGCCAAGTTCTCAGTAGAGACCTGCCATTTAAAGACAACATTGTCTTTATAATCCTTTTTATCCCTATTGTATTTTTTCTTTTTCTTAGTTTTTTGTTCAGTTTCCTCTTTAGTCAGGATAGTTTTTAGGGATTCAGATCTTTGCATATACTCAGGATCATTTTTAAAGGGGACAAGCTTAGTTTTAATCAGACCAATCTCATAATCCAATGAGGCAAGTTTCCTCGATTTCTTAGCAATCAGGAATTTTAAAAACTGAACCCCTGCCTCATTGAAGTATTTAAACCATTCGGCTATTTCTGTGTCCTCCTTTTGTGGGTTAACCTCCCATCTCAAACTCCTGGGAACCATATTTTCCCTTACATATTCCTCCAGATAGGCTATATCCCATTTGGTGTGTAGTTCAGAAATGGTTAAATTCTTCAACCTCAAAAAACAACCGGATAGGTCATCCCTGGAATTCTCATTCCCATCAAAGACTCCTGTGGTGTCAATGACAGCTTGGGATCTATATTCAAAAACATCCATTACGGATGAACCAGCAGCAAATTAGTGTATCGTATAACAATAAAAAACAAAAGAGTAAAACTTGCGCTTGGTAAAAATTAATTGATATGGGAAAAATTCAATTAAGAAAATAGCAGCTAAGCACAAAAAACCAGATACTAGGTCTAAATAACAGAAATGTGGAAAACAGTGCAGCGCTTAAAGCGGAGGTCCACCCTAAAATGGACCTCCGCTCATCGGAATCCCCCCCCCCTCCGGCGCCACAATCGGCACCTTTCAGGGGGGAGGGGGGTGCAGTTACCTGGATAATCCAGGTAACTGCACCCACTTCCGGGCTAGCTCTCTGCGGAACGGGGCGTACGTTCCGCAAGCGCCCGCCCCCTTCAGCAAGTGCCCCGCTGCCTGCTGGGAAACACACAGCTCCCAGAGGCAGCGGGGACCGTCCGGATTGCGCCGCGCGGCTCGCGCATGCGCAGTAGGGAACCGGGAAATGAAGCCGAAAGGCTCCATTTCCTGATTCCCATACCCAAGATGGCGGCGGGACCCAGCAGCCGAGCGAGCGATCGGCTTCGGGTGCCGACATCGCGGGTGCGCTGGACAGGTAAGTGTCACTATTTAAAAGTCAGCAGCTGCAGTATTTGTAGCTGCTGGCTTTTAAAAAAAAAAAAAAAAACGCGGAGTCCCGGTGGACTCCCGCTTTAATATATAACACGTGACTGAATATAGTGAAACAATAAATCAGGGAAAAAAACTTTCAAAAATAATGTTTCCAAAAAGTAAAACATCAATGATAAACAATACACATGTGCATGTTGTGCAATAAACAAAAGATGGGTTATTAAACCAAAAAAAATCAAAAATGGTCAAAAAAAAACACTTTTAGAAGGACAAATAGTTATTTAGACTACAGCTTGATGCTGTGAAGCACAAACTTGTGATTAAGTGAGGAAAATAAACAACAAAATTGAAAAACAAATAAAGGACAAGCAGGCTCTGTGTCTACAGTCAGCAGTGCTGGTCCTGGACATGGTGCATTCTGTGCCGGTGGCTGTGGGGCACACTTGTCCCTTTTTTTTTTTTTTTCTGCTGCTGGCCCGTGTTATTGAGCCAGAACATGAAGAAGAGTTGGTGGAGTGGATAACAAAGCTGTCATCTTCTGTCACCCAGGCTCAGAGTAGTTTTCCTTCCTATGCAGCTGCCAAAGTGGCCTATTCCACCGGCTCCTTGTCCACAGTCACTCCTTCCATAGCCCAACCATCATGCACAAACGAGTCCCTCTAAGTATTCAACTACAGTGTCGAGTACATGCCGCTGGTGGATGCGCAGCGATTTGAAGGCTCCGATGTTGGTTCCCAGGTTGAAGAAGGGAGTGACGTGAGCCTAGAGAGAAGGGGGTGCCCAAGAAGGACAAGAAACTGGCAGTCATGTTCCCCTAGCTGCAGCATAGTGCCAAGTTTGTTTCAGTGACGAGGAGAAGGGATTGATTAGGTTACTGACTCTACTTGGGTGCCTGATAGAATAGAGGAGGAGTAGACACAACTCCAACAAGGCAGGATGTCCTGTAGGGGGCAGCTTAAGGGCAGCCATCCTACTGCATCACACCGCAGAGCTCTGCAGGTGCAAGGCACTGCTGACTCCCTGCTGATTTTGAAAAGTTCCTTGGCGTGGGCATTTTTGGATACATGTGCAGCAGATCACACCGTTGCTGTTTCTAATGTCTTAAGCTGATCAAGGGTGGCCACAACAGCAGCCGCTTGGGCGCCACATGCTTGACCAGACATATGACGACCTCCCATGCAGCCTTTTTCCTGTATACTATATTTGAGATTTAATATCTCTCAGATATGATTTGGGTTAAATGAGAGTTCTTTGGCATTGAGTGAAAGCTTTAACACAATTAACATTTGTTGGTGAGTAGTTGAAAGTCTATCACACAACCATCTATTTATAGTCTACACCAAGGAAGAAAATATTAGGTTAAAATAAGAGAATTACATAAAGGACTACAGAGTATATTCATGAAAACATTAATCTGCAAACATATTTAGTTACAAGTAAAATGCAGACCTTTCCCATAATTACCCCTTGCACCAAGGTTCCATTCTGATGGTTGCTCTCCCATAAAAGTGTGTGTTTCCCTCCCATCTAGTCTGTGTATATCATTACATGCTGATGCTTCATTGGTTGGCATAGTGTGGCCCTGATTGGTGAGCTTCCCTATTCCTAGTTAAGGACTGGCTATATCTCCAATCCCTATACTTAGGGTTAAATCATAAATCAGCCCCCTTTAATGCAAATCCTTGTGACTATTCTGAGCAGGAGCTTAACTTGAATTTTCCCAGGAAGTTAAGTATTGATTACAGGATGGCCTCCCTTCATTGCATATTCCAGCATGGGATCCTCTGAAATGAGTATTTGTAAAACAATGAGGTTTGGATCCCATTGTTTTGTATACACAAGCCTAGGCATGACTACCGGTGATTTCTGTGAAGATAATATGTTCCGCCCTACATAGATAAAAGGTAAATTAAATATATTAAATATATTCATAATTCCAATATTTTACAGCTATTAATGTAGATTTCAAATAAACTCATAAGGCAAGTCCATTGGCAACGGCACTTGAAAGACCCACATCAAAGAAAAAGGCAGACTTCTCCTTGCTCCTCATCTGAGAACTCCAACCCTACTCCAGTCCTCTCAAAAAGCTGCACTGAGTGGAATGAAGGTATAGCAATAGGTGTCCCAAGTACTTGCAGCCAATCTGCTAGCAGTACACCACCATCTGATTTAGCAGGCAAATTTCCCTACCCCAGTTGCTAAACCGTAAAAAGAAATTCGGTCCCAGCCATTCACATGCTTACAGTCTGAATGTTAGCTTGAATGCCAGCTTGGCCAAATTGCTAGCACTGCAACTACTGCCTTTTCAGCTGGTAGACTCTGCCCCCTTTCGTGAATTTGCGGTCGTTTAAGTGCTTATCTAATAGTTTCTTGAAACTATCGATACCCCCCCCCCCCCCGCTGAGACCACCGCCTGTGGAAGGGAATTCCACATCCTTTCTGCTCTTACAGTAAAGAACCCTCTATGTAGTTTAAGGTTGAACCACTGCTTAGGGGACAGGAGCCACACTGGGGCAGAGATTCTGTCAGTTCTGCAGGGGCAGGCTCAGAGGTGGTTGACGCCACGCCAGCTTCAGCCAGGAATGATTGTATGCGACAATGGCACCTACCTTCTCTCCGCCCCCCGACAGGGACACTTGACCCATATTCCATGTTTGGAATACATCCTGAATTTGGTGGAGCAGTGGTTCTTGAGCAGGTACCCAGGCTTACAAGATCTCCTGAGGCAGGCCAGAAAAGTCTGTGGTTTGACATACAATGCCAGTGCTCGGCTGGCAGACATTCAAAGAGAATGCAACCTGCCCACCAACCACCTAATTTGTGACATGTCCACCAGGTGGAAGTCAATGTTGGCAATGCTGCAACGACTGTGTATGCAGCAGAGGACCATCTGTGAGTACCTGTGTGAGTATGGCGACAGGGTCAGGGGAGCTTGGCTTCTTTTCGCCACACCAGTGGCTACTGATCAAGGATGCATGCACTGTCCTTTCACCATTTGAGGCCACAAGGATGGTGAGCAGCGACAATGCATGCATCAGTTTTACTGTCCCTCTTGTCTTCCTTTTGGAGCACACACTTCATGGAATAATGGACAGGGCACTTGAGGCAGAACAGTGTGAGGAAGGAGGAGGACTTCCTTACCTCTCAAGGCTCCATTTATGCAGATATTATTCCTGCCTGCTAAAACACACAGGAAGAGGAGGAGGAGGATTGTGTCAGCATGGACATGGAGGATAACACTCAGCAGCAGTCTTTAAGGGATGGTTTTCAGTCCCCAGAAACCCACAGAGTTGTATGTGGCTGGGAGGCGGTTGCTAGCATTGCAACTACTGCCTTTTCAGCTGGTAGACTCTGCCCCCTTTCATGAATTTGTGGAATGTGCTGTACCTGTACCATGTGATCCTTAGTGACCCAGAGGACTCAGAATCAAATGCCTCTGCAAACGTTTGCAGGCTTTGCAGAATCGGGGAGGCCATGCAGTGTAAGGACCCTAGGATTTGTGTTATCAAAGAGAAGGAATCATTACTGGCTGGCAACCCTTCTTGATCCACGTTACAAGGGTAAGGTTGTAGAACTCATCCTGCCTTCGCAGAGGATGACACATCTTCAGGAGGCCTTGAAGAAAGGTTTGTGCAATGCATTTCCAGACCTTGTGAGGTCACAATTTCCTGCTGCTGGACAATGTATTGCTGAGGCTTTGGTCAGATCACCTGAGGCCAGGTGATGTATGCACACCGTTGGGGTCAGGAGTGCACTGCAAAGCTTGTGGAACCTACGGCTGATTGCTGTGGATGGGAGTCTGGGTGGTTAAGGAAGGCAGGTCCGCTGGAACACCAAGATGGATCCCACAGGGGTTGGAGCGTAAGATTCCCCAGGGCGCGGAGTCTAAGAGCCAGCAGGTGTTCACCAGAGCCTCTAGTGGTGCAGATGGACTGGGCTGCAACTGGCTCCAGGTCGTGACTCCCAACTCACGCCCACAGTAGGCTACAGGAGGACAGAGATAGTAAGGGAATAAGCCAAAGGTCAGGGCGACTAGCAGACAAGGATAAACATAGAACGTGCCAAAGGTCAGGGTCACAAGCAGGCAGGGAAAGTTGAGAACAAGCCAAGATCGGTAAATGGAATCAGACGTAGAAGACACGGAAAGATGCACACGGACGCTAAACACACACAGGTTGATCAGCAAGGCAGGCTTGTAGTGCACAGGTTAATATAGAGTTCCCTGATATGGGCTGGGATGGAGCCATGCTTTGAGGAGAGATTATTTAAATAGCCAGGGTAGAGTGGCTGGCCTCTAAAGGTGAACACATGGAGGAGAGGTAAGCTGATAGACAAAGATTACTGCATAACCATGCCAGCATTGTTCAGAGGAAGAGCAGTGGGGAAATCTGCTGGCTGACCAAAGCCTTTAGACAATTTTTCAGTTCTCAGCGCCAAGGTCTGATCAGTTCAAGCAACCATCGCCAGCGTCCTGCATTACATGGTACATGAATATCTAGGGGCAAGAGCAGACTTGGAGACCTTTCCAACAGAGCAACCACTAGATTACTGGGTCTTGAGGATGGACCACTGGCCAGAACTTGCTCAATATGCAATTGATCTACTGGCCTGACCTGCATCCAGCATTCTTTCTGAACGCACATTCAGTGCTGTTGGAGGGTTTGTAACGAATCATTCATAAAAACTCACATTCAAAAAAATGAATCAGTCTTGAATCAGCAGCAGCTATCAAGCACCTGATGCTGATGTAACTGATTTTTCTATGCATGTGGGATCCCTTGAAGGCTGCTTATGCTGAGTGACTATGCTATTCCTCCTCAATCTTGATGATGCTAGCTTCCAAAAATATTTTTGGTTTAGGGCACCACTACCACTGCCTAAGGCCAATTTTTCTGTCCCTGTTTAACAGGTGCATGTAATTACAATTTCTGATCTAATATTTTACAGCAGGACCCGTTCTTGCACCCAACAAGAGTATCTGTGAGGGGTTACAGTGTTGTGGCACCACCACCGGCCCAATTTTTTTAGCCCTGTCCCAGCAGCAGAAAAATAGGACAAGCATGCCCCACGGCCACCTGCAGAAGATGCACCATGTCCATGACCAGCACTGTGGACTGTAGACACACAGCCTGCTTGCCCTCTTTTAGTGGCCTGTCTGCCTCTCCTTGGTGGCCTTCGGGACATGATGGGGATTTTGTTTTGCAACACCACACTACACTGTATTGTGTACTGTGTAGAGCACCAGAAAAGTAGTAGCAACTGCACTATGGGTGCAAGGTATTGTGTAAGCCACCAGAAGTCTAATAGCAACTATGGGTGCACGGTACTGTGTACACCGCCTGAAGTATGTTAGAAACAGTACACCAGGAACGGCCTGCAGTGAGATATAGCTAAACTGTATGCAGTGGAGATATAGATAGAGATATATATTAAAATACACTGCAGCTAACAGTCACCTGCCTGCCTGAAGTATATTAGAAACAGTATACCAGGAATGGCCTGCAGTAAGATATAGCTTATGCAGTGTGTGTGTGTATATGTGTATATATATATATATATATATATATATATATAGTGCCTTGCAAAAGTATTCGGCCCCCTTGAACTTTTCAACCTTTTGTCACATTTCAGACTTCAAACATAAAGATATAACATTTTTATTTTTTGTGAAGAATCACCAACAAGTGGGACACAATTGTGAAGTGGAACGAAATCTATTGGATTTTTGAAACTTTTTTAACTAATAAAAAAATGAAAAGTGGGGCGTGCAAAATTATTCGGCCCCCTTGCGTTAATACTTTGTAGAGCCACCTTTTGCTGCGATTATAGCTGCAAGTCGCTTGGGGTATGTCTCTATCAGTTTTGCACATCGAGAGACTGAAATTCTTGCCCATTCTTCCTTGCAAAACAGCTCGAGCTCAGTGAGGTTGGATGGAGAGCGTTTGTGAACAGCAGTTTTCAGCTCTTTCCACAGATTCTCGATTGGATTCAGATCTGGACTTTGACTTGGCCATTCTAAAACCTGGATACGTTTATTTGTGAACCATTCCTTTGTAGATTTTGCTGTATGTTTGGGATCATTGTCTTGTTGGAAGATAAATCTCCGTCCCAGTTTCAGGTCTTTTGCAGACTCCAACAGGTTTTCATCCAGAATGGTCCTGTATTTGGCTGCATCCATCTTCCCCTCAATTTTAACCATCTTCCCTGTCCTTGCTGAAGAAAAGCAGGCCCAAACCATGATGCTGTCACCACCATGTTTGACAGTGGGGATGGTGTGTTGAGGGTGATGAGCTGTGTTTCCTTTACGCCAAACATATCGTTTTGCATTGTGGGCAAAAAGTTCGATTTTGGTTTCATCTGACCAGAGCACCTTCTTCCACATGTTTGGTGTGTCTCCCAGGTGGCTTGTGGCAAACTTTTGATGAGACTTTTTATGGATATCTTTGAGAAATGGCTTTCTTCTTGCCACTCTTCCATAAAGGCCAGATTTGTGCAGTGTACGACTGATTGTTGTCCTATGGACAGACTCTCCCACCTCAGCTGTAGTTCTCTGCAGTTCATTCAGAGTGATCATGGGCCTCTTGGCTGCATCTCTGATCAGTCTTCTCCTCGTCTGAGCTGAAAGTTTAGAGGGACGGCCAGGTCTTGGTAGATTTGCAGTGGTCTGATACTCCTTCCATTTCAAAATGATGGCTTGCACAGCGCTCCTTGGGATGTTTAAAGCTTGGGAAATCTTTTTGTATCCAAATCCGGCTTTAAACTTCTCCACAACAGTATTACGGACCTGCCTGGTGTGTTCCTTGGTCTTCATGATGCTCTCTGCACTTTCAACAGAACCCTGAGACTATCACAGAGCAGGTGCATTTATACAGAGACTTGATTACACACAGGTGGATTCTATGTATCACCATCAGTCATTTAGGACAACATTGGATAATTCAGAGATCCTCGCTGAACTTCTGGAGTGAGTTTGCTGCACTGAAAGTAAAGGGGCCGAATAATTTTGCACGCACCACTTTTCAGTTTATTTGCTAAAAAAGGTTAAATTATCCAATAGATTTCGTTCCACTTCACAATTGTGTCCCACTTGTTGGTGATTCTTCACAAAAAATTAAATTTTTTTTTTTTTTTTTTTTTACATTCAAGAAATATGTTTATTGAAAGGTAATAACAGTACAGAGAAAAAGTACAGACTCGGCATCGAATCAAACAAAAATAAGGCAGTAGGATACAAATTGTGGGTTAACAAGTGCAACAGGTCAAGTCCAGAAAGACAATTATCTACCAGCTCAGATCTGTTCAGGATCGCAAACCAGGTTTGGCAGCACAGCTAATTGGCCGCAAAGATTGTAGCTAACACTGAGTAGCGTAAGATATCCGTACTTCATGAGACAAAAGAGAATAGGAAGAAACAGAGAGAAAGGGAACAAAAAGAAGAGGGAAAGTAAAGGCAGCAGGAAAGACGGTGGGGGATCTGGTGGACCAAGGAAAAAAATACACAGTGTATAATAAATATCATAGTGATGGGTCATCTAGCTATCCAGCAGTTATTTTGTATTGCCACAAAAACAAGCTCCAGTTCATAGGACCAATGTTTTAAATTCTGGCGAGAGCCGGTACTCGAACCAGGGAGACCAGGTCCTGTGATAGCGTTCAATGTTCTCCTCCGATTGTGCTTTAGTGTCCTCCATTTCACATATGGAGGAAATTTTGAGTAACCATTCTTTCAAGGAGGGAGAGCGGGTGGTCTTCCAATGCAGAGGAACAAGCGACCGAGCCGCGTTAATCAAGTGCCTAGATAAGGAGTTTTTGTACTTCTTCATAGAGAAGTTGGAAATGTTGAGCAAACAACACGCAGCATCTAAAGTAAGCCTGGTCTCCGTGATTCGACGCACCAGCTCAATCACGCCATTCAAGAATGGCCTTATCTTTTCACACGTCCACCAAACATGGAATATAGTACCCTTATCTTTATGGCAGCGCCAGCATAGATCACTCGACTGAGGATACCAATTGTGAATTTTGTCGGGTGTAGCATACCAACGGGTGAGTACCTTGTAATCCGTCTCCTGCATCCGTGTACTGATGGAACACTTATGAGCCAGTAAGCAAGCCCTTTCCCATTGGGCATTAGAGATGTTGACACCCAGGTCCTCCGACCATCTCTCTCTGATCCGGTCGCTCGTAACTGCTTTTAAGTGCTGTAACCACTCGTAGGCTGTAGAGGTTGTTTTTAGGACCCTGTCCCCCTTGAGGCACACCGACTCCAACTCCGTGAGGTCTCTGGTATAAAGATGTCTACTAGATCGTCGATTGACGAAAGAGCGTATTTGGAAATATGACCACAGGGGTAGGTCGGGTATGTCGTTGTCATTCTTCAGGTCCGAGAAGTCTTTCATGACTCCTCCATTAAAGCAATGAAGTGCAAGGAGAGGGAGTTGTTTGTTACTGGGTCGCAACAATTAGTTCCCCATTCTCGGGGTGAATTCTGGATTGTTTTGTAGGGGCGTGAGGGGGCCCAAGGGTGTGGTAAATCTTTCCTGTTTAGACAGTAAATGGAAGATGTCCAGAGTTGTCCCTATCAAGGGATGTTTTTTTAGTTGCGAAGGGTACATGGATTTCGAGACCCAGGGGGAAAAAAGCAGAGGTATTGGAGCAGACTCCCTTTCCAGCACCACCCACTCTTTTGTGTCGGCATGGCAGTGCCAGTCAATAATGCGGGCAATGTGGGAGGCATGGTAGTAATTCCTGAAATTTGGCACCCCCAACCCGCCCAGATGTTTGGGTCTCATTAATAGGGCAAACTTAATACGAGGTGTTTTTCGCGCCCATAAAAATTTCAGCATAAACGCCTGCAAAGACCGAAACTTTGGGGAATTTTGACAGGTAGGGCGCGGATTAGGTATAGTACCTTAGGCAGGACATTCATTTTACAAATAGCAGCCCTACCAAACCATGAGAAGAGCTTGGCATGCCAGTGTTGCAAGTCTTTCTCAATTGACCGGAGTAGGGGCTCAAAGTTATGGGTGAAGATAGAGTCAACCTTGGGAGTCAACCAAACCCCCAGATATTTAATGGCATGCGTGACCCATCTGAAGGTACTATTGTCCATAATATGTTGCAATTTCAGTGCCGGCAATGATACGTTCATCGCTTCCGACTTGGTGTAATTTATTTTAAGGTTAGAGATGTAGCCGAATGTCGTGAATTCCTTTAAGAGGGATGGCACTGTTGTGTGTGGTTCGGTGACAAAAAATAGGAGATCGTCGGCGTAGCCGGCTACCTTAAACTCCTTCCCCCCGATCTCGAAACCCCTCACCGACCTATTGGCCGTGATCTGTCTGATGAAGGGTTCAAGCGTAATGATGAATAGTAAGGGGGACAGGGGACAACCCTGTCGGGTGCCATTCCTTATGCTTACGCTGTTGGACAACGTGCCGTTAATCTTGAGTCTAGCCGGGGGGTTTTGGTACAGGGACGCTATCAGGTTTATCATGCCGGGCCCTAGGCCCACATGTCTGCAAGTCTCAAACATGTAGTCCCAGGCTACTCTATCGAAGGCCTTCTCCGCATCGGTTGACAGGAGAAGGCCCTCGATTTTTCGCTCGTGGGCCGCATGTATCAGGTCCAGGGCCTTAGTGACGTTGTCTCTGGCCTCTTTACCAGGCATAAAACCCGCCTGACTCGGGCCAATCAGTTTGGGAAGGAAAGGTAACAATCTCGTCACTACAATCTTCGCTAGTAGTTTGATATCTAAATTTAACAGCGAGATTGGTCTATAACTAGCACAGTTTACTGGGTCTTTGTCCGGTTTTAAAATAACTGCAATATATGCTGACAGAAAGTCAGGTGGGACCCGCCCTCCCTCCGTCAAAGAATTCAAAGCGTTAAGAAGGTGTGGGGCCAAAATGTCCTGGAACGTCTTATAGTATATGGCTGTGTATCCGTCCGGGCCCGGGCTTTTGCCAGTTTTAAGGTCCTTGATCGCTAACCTAATTTCTGCTGGGCTTATGGGGGCGTCAAGAGCAGTAGAGTCTTCCTGTGTAAGTGTGGGGAGTCCCGAGTCATATAGGTATTCCCGTATCGCTTGTGTTCTGTCACTCCGTATGTCTGGGGGTTTATGCTGTGGCGGGAGATTGTAAAGTTTAGTATAAAAATCATGGAAGTGTTGGGCTATTTTGTCGGTCGTCCTATCAACATGGCCGTCATTGTTACGGATACCCGGTATGTTGGTCTGATGTGTAAGGTCTCTCAGTGCTCTAGCAAGCAAGCGTCCTGTTTTGTCTCCTTGTTCATAATACACTTTTTTCCGTAGAAACAGGATACATTTGGTTTTTGAGTCAAAGAGCTGTTTAAGGGTCAACCGTGCCTCTAGTAAAGTTGTAGCTGAGTGTTCGGACAGAGATTGCTTATGGAGGGTTTCTAAACGACGGATGGTGCGTGTCAGTCGTTGAATTTCGTCTTCCCTTTCCCTCTTCCGCTGAGCCCCCATTGCCATCAGTACCCCCCTAACGGTACATTTATGGGCTTCCCAGAGCACTAAAGGGTCAATAGTAGGAGTCACGTTATGCTCAAAAAATTCTTTTATGGCCGCTTCAATTTTCGGGAATAGTGAAGGATCTGTCAGGAGTGAGGAGTTCAGTCTCCACTTGGGGGACGTTTTAGTGTTAGACCCCAAGTCAAGACTGAGCGACACCGGGGCATGGTCAGAAATAGATTGGATTCCTATATAGGCCGCATGTACCAAATGTAGGTCTCTTTGGGAGACAAATAGGTAGTCGATCCGCGAGTGTCTGTCGTGGGGGATAGAGTAAAATGAAAAGTCTTTATCAGCTGGGTGTAGGTATCGCCATGTGTCTACCAAGTCTAAGGTGTGGAGAAGTGTTTTTATTGTTTTCAGGGTCTGGAAGGAGACTAAAGTTTTCCCAGTAGAAGTGTCAAGTAAGGGGTTGAGCGGGATATTGAAATCCCCACCCAGAACCAAACACCCCGACCCAAAGCTCTCAAGTTCCTTAATCATCCTTCTGCAGAAGGCTAGATGGGAGGTGTTAGGGAAATATACATTCGCCAACGTAGTAGGCATTCCTGCCCAAGTCCCCTTTAGGAAGATAAATCTCCCGTCTGGGTCCACTAGCTTGTCAGAGAGCTCAAAATTAGCTCCCTTGCTTAGGAGGATAGAAACCCCTTTCGACTTAGAGACATCGTTAGTGGAGTGGTGTGCTTCAGTGAAGTAGGAGTCGGTGAGCCTAGGGACCTGGTTTGTTCTAAAATGAGTCTCCTGTAGGAAGACTATCTTTGGCTTACCTTTTTTCAACTCTCTCAATAGGGTCGAGCGTTTCTCTGGGATGTTTAACCCTTTCACATTGTGGGACACCAGCGTGGGTGTTGTGCCCAGTGCCGAGTAAGCCATCGGACCAGGTCAGAGAGAGATGGTGGGCCGTGTCCAAAATCTCAACCTATAGAGAGCAGAAAAGACAAACTTAATAATTAACACATCCCCACCGTTTCCACCGGAAAGGAGACCAAGAAAAGCAGATAGGGTACAGGAAAGGGAACAAAGAAAGAGAAAGGCAAAAGAAAGTCAGATGTAGAGGGGGAGTTAAGGGTAACGACCTACCTGAACTACTAAGTCGTCCAGGTAGGACAAAAAATCTGGAGCCCGGGCGGCAACAGAAGTACCGCCCAGACAAGGGAGGCACCCAAACGGAGCTTAGGTCACAACCCTGTACGCAATGACACAAACAAAACGTTGCAAGTGCCAGGACGCAAAGGGTATACCAACAATGAAAAAAAAAAAAAACAATAAACCAGAGGGAGCCAAGCCCTAGCCCTTGTAGCGTACATAAGTAGCTAAAAAAACCTCTCTGCCATAAGAGGAGACATATAAGACATAACTGTTAAACGGGTGAACATATGGAACCAAGTCTGGGCAAAAGAACTGAGAATCAAACCAGCGAAACATAGAAAGTAGCCTCAGAGGGCGCCGCCGGCAGAGGCGCCGGTGGAAAGAACGGGCCAACCCACCCCTCCACCACCACCCACCTCCCCCGACCAGTGCCCCCCGTACATGTACTGTTTGAAATACCCCATATCCCATCCCAAACCAACTGCAGGCTCGTAGTAGTTTCAGTAGTAGAAATGTGTTCAGGGTTCAGCGATGGTAGAGCGATAAGCCGCTGCGACCCCAGCAGCGCCCTGAAGGCCAGCAAATCCGAAGGGTCTAAAGCTGAATCATTATTGCAGTTCAGTCTAATGAAATGCGAACGTTGCTGAGGTCCAAGTATGCCTTAGGATATCCACATTAGTACCGATGGCGCTGGAATAAAGGAAATTGTTTGCCCAGGAAATAAGTGGTGAGGGCAGACCACAGAAACCAGGAACTTGTACACTGGGAACCAACATGGCAGCCTCTAGTCCGCAGGCTGGGACCGTGAGGAATGCGCTCTTCTACGTGGCGTGGCCACACCAGGGCTCTCCTGCCAGGCCTGACGTAGCTTTTTGGAATGGCGCTTGTCGGTTGTCGACCCGGGGGAATGGGGAGGACTTCTCTCCCTGGGTGGTAGTGCGTACTCCTGGTACCAATCCGGTAGGTCCACTAGATCTAGTTGCAGGGCGTTGCAAAATTCTGGGAGATCATTCGGTGTGCGGAGCATGTGTTGCTTGCCATTGTGTGACACCAGAAGGGCGAAGGGGAAGCGCCACGTGTAACGAAGGTCCCTGGCCCGCAGTACCTCCAGCAGAGGGCGCAGGGCTCTGCGATTTTTGAGTGTTATTTGTGAGAGATCTTGAAAAAGTTTTATGTTTTCTCCGTTAAACACAATCAGGTCGTTTCTGCGTGCTTTAAGCATGATTTCCTCCTTCAAAGAAAAGTTCTGTAGGCAGCATATGATGTCACGCGGAGGCAAGGTATCGGGGCCTCTAGCTCGGAGAGCCCTGTGGGCTCGAACGAATTCAATAGCAGAATCTTCCGGCCTCTCCAATACACTATTGAAAACTCTCTGGAGAGCTGGTACTATCTGCTCGGCGGTCACTGACTCTGGCACCCCCCTGACCCTTATATTGTTCCTCCTCCCTCTGTTGTCGAGGTCCTCCATGTGCCTGTTTAACTCAATAAAGTGCTGGGCATGTGTGGAGGTGACATTATCCAGGCGGAGTATGGCTTTGTCTCTGAGCTTCCCTGCAGTTTCAGCGGTGGCCATCTTTTCAGTGAGCACAAGC